>NW_027640831.1:0-44000 GCF_949752795.1 Hyperoodon ampullatus | reverse complement strand
AAAAAGGGCGTATGCGTTTCCTCCTGAATATATTCAGGAGAGAACGCATACGCCCTTTTTGGCCAAGCAAGCAAGCGGGCAATGCAAATCTGCACTACAAAGAAGTATCACTTCCCACCGGTCAAAAGGGACATCCACGAAGTGTGTAAAAACCAGAAAGGCAAGACAGGCCCTGGAGAACAGGGAGCCTTGTTATGCTGATGGGCGGGATGTAAATTGCCAACTGCCTCTCTGGAGGAGTGCATTGTGTTCCCTAAAACAGGTAAAGAACAGAGCTACAGAGGTAAGGGCACTTCCAGTCTAGGGAATATACATTGGGAAAACTGAAATTCAATAAGACAGAGCCACCCCAAAATTTAGGGCTGCACTGCTTACAAGGACCTCAATTTGGATACACTTTATGTATCCCAGGAAATATAAAAATGGTGCAAAAAATTGTGGTACTTACGTACGATGGAATATCCCTCAGCCATGAAATCAATGTCATAAGACCAGTAGCAGCAAAATTGGTGGATTCAGGTACGATGTTTCTAAGTGAAATAAGTCACGCAGAAAAAGAGACTTATCATAAGATATCACTTATGAAGATCCTATAAACATGGCTACACTTGAACTGAGTTAGGAAAGAGAACAGTGTCTCACATTTAGAAAACACTCTTATGCCTGCTTAAGGGGGAAGGAGAGGTGGGGTGATGCATAAAACCAGAGTTTGATATAAGCACAGGTACCATTCCAAAAACCAACTATGGAATAGACAAGACCTACACCTTCCTCAGTGAAAGGGACTCAAAACCCCATATTTCCCGCAGAGGAATATATCTGACTAGTAAGAATCTTAAAACCTATGTATTGATATGTCTCCGTGAGGGAATCAAGTGTGTCTAGACTGGCATATACATGGCAGTGAGAATCAGCTCCAACCCACTATAAAAAGGAATTTCAAAAACAAAACAAAAAACTGGGAAATTCTTTACAATTCCTTCAGGGTCTCTGATGAAACCTGGAATGACCCTTTCTACAACGACAGCTAGAAGTGGCATAAAGCTGGACACTTGGCACTGAGAGGATTGGTGAGATTGGGTGAGCAAATGCAGACCCTTTAAAGCACAAATGCCTGGCACCCATTCCGTGGGTCCCAACTCTCCAGGTTGAAGGGAATATTACTACAGCTATAACATGTATGGGAAACCTAGAGAACGGACACACTGTGAATACGAAAGGTTTCTAAAACTCAACGAATAGTCCCTCTCCTGGTGCTCCGGTTTGACATTCCATCTGCTTTACTATCAACATCCCAACTTGGAGAGACAGCCCCTTTAACCTCCTGGTTCACACAGGTTTCCAATTTGGCAGAGGATGAAAGGGAAGAGGGAGAACCAATGAGAGAGTAGCTGTTAGGCATTTGGACGGGCACATATCACTCTAACTTCCCGGCAGGAAGAAGAATTAACCAAAGTCTCAGCCCCCCACCAGGAACCAGCATAGGGCCTGAACCAAAATCTTGGACTTGCGGTCAGCTCACCAAAAACGAGTTGAAAAATGCAGCTCAGGGGCACAGCAATTCACAAACTGGCCGACTAATAAAGGACAACTCTCGTCCAAAAATCTGTTGAGGGAAGGCAACGAGGCGGACTTGAAAGCGAGGCAGAATAGCAGGAAAGAGATTTCAAGAGTTACGTTGGAATCACCTTTAAAGCACAGGAAGAGGGGCACAACTTCGAAAATGATGCACTTGGCCAAAAAGGGCGTATGCGTTTCCTCCTGAATATATTCAGGAGAAAACGCATACGCCCTTTTTGGCCAAGCAAGCAAGCGGGCAATGCAAATCTGCACTACAAAGAAGTATCACTTCCCACCGGTCAAAAGGGATATCCACAAAGTCTGTAAAAACCAGAAAGGCAAGACAGGCCCTGGAGAACAGGGAGCCTTGTTATGCTGATGGGTGGGATGTAAATTGCCAACTGCCTCTCTGGAGGAGTACATTGTGTTCCCTAAAACAAGTAAAGAACAGAGCTACAGAGCCAAGGGCACTTCCAGTCTAGGGAATATACCTTGGGAAAACTGAAAATCAATAAGACAGAGCCACCCCTAAATTTAGGGCTGCACTGCTTACAAGGACCTCAACTTGGGTACACCTTAAATATCCCAGGAAATATAAAAATGGTTCAAAAAATTGTGGTACCTACGTATGATGGAATATCCCTCAGCCATGAAATCAATGTCATAAGACCAGTAGCAGCAAAATGGGTGGATTCAGGTACGATGATTCTAAGTGAAATAAGTCACAGAGAAAAAGAAACTTATCATAAGATATCACTTATGGAGATCCTGTAAACATGGCTACACTTGAACTGAGTTAGGAGAGAGAACAGTGTCTCACATTTAGAAAATATTCTTATGCCTGCTTAAGGGGGAAGGAGAGGTGGGGTGATGCATAAAACCAGAGTTTGATATAAGCACAGGTACTGTTCCAAAAACCAACTATGGAATAGACAAGACCTACACCTTCCTCAGTGAAAGGGACTCAAAACCCCATATTTCCCGCAGAGGAATATATCTGACTAGTAAGAATCTTAAAACCTATGTATTGATATGTCTCTGTAAGGGAATCAAGTGTGTCTAGACTGACATAAACATGGCAGCGGGAATCAGCTCAAACCCACTATAAAAAGGAATTTCAAAAACAAAACAAAAAAACTTGGAAATTCTTTACAATTCCTTCAGGGTCTCTGATGAAACCTGGAATGACCCTATCTACAACGACAGCTGGATGTAGCATAAGGCTGGACACTTGGGACTGAGAGGATTGGTTAGATTGGGTGAGCAAATGCAGACCCTTTAAAGCACAAATGCCTGGCACCCATTCCATGGGTCCCAACTCTCCAGGTTGAAGGGAATATTACTACAGCTATAACATGTGCGGGAAACCTAGGGAACGGACACACTGTGAATACGAAAGGTTTCTAAAACTCAACACATAGTCCCTCTCCTGGTGCTCCGGTTTGCCTTTCCGTCTGCTTTACTATCAACCTCCCAACTTGGAGAGACAGCCCCTTTAACCTCTTGGTTCGCACAGGTTTCCAATTTGGCAGAGGATGAAAGGGAAGAGGGAGAACCAATGAGAGAGTAGCTGTTAGGCATTTGGACGGACACATATTACTGTAATTTCCTGGCAGGAAGAAGAATTAACCAAAGTCTCAGCCACCCACCAGGAACCAGCATAGGGACTGAACCAAAATTTTGGACATGCGGTCAGCTCACCAAAAACGAGTTGAAAAATGGAGCTCAGGGGCACAGCAATTCACAAACTGGCCGAGTAATAAAGGACAACTATCGTCCAAAAATCTGTTGAGGGAAGGCAATGAGGCGGACTTGAAAGCGAGGCAGAATAGCAGGAAACAGATTTCAAGAGGTACGTTGGAATTGCCTTTAAAGCACAGGAAGAGGGGCACAACTTCGACAATGATGCACTTGGCCAAAAAGGGCGTATGCGTTTCCTCCTGAATATATTCAGGAGAAAACGCATACGCCCTTTTTGGCCAAGCAAGCAAGCGGGCAATGCAAATCTGCACTACAAAGAAGTATCACTTCCCACCTGTCAAAAGGGACATCCACAAAGTGTGTAAAAACCAGAAAGGCAAGACAGGCCCTGGGGAACAGGGAGCCTTGTTATGCTGATGGGCGGGATGTAAATTGCCAACTGCCTCTCTGGAGGAGTACATTGTGTTCCCTAAAACAAGTAAAGAACAGAGCTACAGAGCCAAGGGCACTTCCAGTCTAGGGAATATACCTTGGGAAAACTGAAAATCAATAGGACAGAGCCACCCCAAAATTTAGGGCTGCACTGCTTACAAGGACCTCAACTTGGGTACACCTTAAATATCCCAGGAAATATAAAAATGGTTCAAAAAAGTGTGGTACCTACGTATGATGGAATATCTCTCAGCCATGAAATCAATGTCATAAGACCAGTAGCAGCAAAATGGGTGGATTCAGGTACGATGATTCTAAGTGAAATAAGTCACAGAGAAAAAGAAACTTATCATAAGATCTCACTTATGGAGATCCTGTAAACATGGCTACACTTGAACTGAGTTAGGAAAGAGAACAGTGTCTCACATTTAGAAAACACTCTTATGCCTGCTTAAGGGGGAATGAGAGGTGGGGTGATGCATAAAACCAGAGTTTGATATAAGCACAGGTACCGTTCCAAAAACCAACTATGGATTAGACAAGACCTACACCTTCCTCAGTGAAAGGGACTCAAAACCCCATATTTCCAGCAAAGGAATATATCTGACTAGTAAGAATCTTAAAACCTATGTATTGATATGTCTCCGTAAGGGAATCATGTGTGTCTAGACTGGCATAAACATGGCAGCGAGAATCAGCTCAAACCCACTATAAAAAGGAATTTCAAAAACAAAACAAAAAAACTGGGAAATTCTTTACAATTCCTTCAGGGTCTCTGATGAAACCTGGAATGACCCTATCTAAAACGACAGCTAGATGTGGCATAAGGCTGGACACTTGGGACTAAGAGGATTGGTGAGATTGGGTGAGCAAATGCAGACCCTTTAAATCACAAATGCCTGGCACCCATTCCATGGGTCCCAACTGTCCAGGTTGAAGGGAATATTACTACAGCTATAACATGTACGGGAAACCTAGAGAACGGACACACTGTGAATTCAAAAGGTTTCTAAAACTCAACGAATAGTCCCTCTCCTGGTGCTCTGGTTTGACTTTCCATCTGCTTAACTATCAACCTCCCAACTTAGAGAGACAGCCCCTTTAACCTCCTGGTTCGCACAGGTTTCCAATTTGGCAGAGGATGAAAGGGAAGAGGGAGAACCAATGAGAGAGTAGCTGTTAGGCATTTGGACGGGCACATATCACTCTAACTTCCCGGCAGGAAGAAGAATTAAAAAAAGTCTCAGCCCCCAACCAGGAACCAGCATAGGGCCTGAACCAAAATTTTGGACTTGCGGTCAGCTCACCAAAAACGAGTTGAAAAATGGAGCTCAGGGGCACAGCAATTCACAAACTGGCCGAGTAATAAAGGATAACTATCGTCCAAAAATCTGTTGAGGAAAGGCAACGAGGCGGACTTGAAAGCGAGGCAGAATAGCAGGAAACAGATTTCAAGAGGTACGTTGGAATCGCCTTTAAAGCACAGGAAGAAGGGCACAACTTCGAAAATGATGAACTTGGCCAAAAAGGGCGTATGCGTTTCCTCCTGAATATATTCAGGAGAAAACGCATACGCCCTTTTTGGCCAAGCAAGCAAGCGGGCAATGCAAATCTGCACTACAAAGAAGTATCATTTCCCAACGGTCAAAAGGGACATCCGCAAAATGTGTAAAAACCAGAAAGGAAAGACAGGCCCAGGAGAACAGGGAGCTTGTTATGCTGATGGGCGGGATGTAAATTGCCAACTGCCTCTCTGGAGGAGTTCATTGTGTTCCCTAAAACAAGTAAAGAACAGAGCTACAGAGCCAAGGGCACTTCCAGTCTAGGGAATATACGTTGGGAAATCTGAAAATCAATAAGACAGAGCCACCCCAAAATTTAGGGCTGCACTGCTTACAAGGACCTCAACTTGGGTACACCTTAAATATCCCAGGAAATATAAAAATAGTTCAAAAAATTGTGGTATTTACGTACGATGGAATATCCTTCAGCCATGAAATCAATGTCATAAGACCAGTAGCAGCAAAATGCGTGGATTCAGTTACGATGATTCTAAGTGAAATAAGTCACACAGAAAAAGAAACTTATCATAAGATATCACTTATGAAGATCCTATAAACATGGCTACACTTGAACTGAGTTAGGAAAGAGAACAGTGTCTCACATTTAGAAAACACTCTTATGCCTGCTTAAGGGGGAAGGAGAGGTGGGGTGATGAATAAAACCAGAGTTTGATATAAGCTCAGGTACCGTTCCAAAAACCAACTATGGAATAGACAAGACCTACACCTTCCTCAGTGAAAGGGACTCAAAACCCAATATTTCCCTCAGAGGAATATATCTGACTAGTAGGAATCTTAAAACCTATGTATTGATATGTCTCCGTAAGGGAATCAAGTGTGTCTAGACTGGCATAAACATGGCAGCGAGAATCAGCTCAAACCCACTATAAAAAGGAATTTCAAAAACAAAACAAAAAAACTGGGAAATTCTTTACAATTCCTTCAGGGTCTCTGATGAAACCTGGAATGACCCTATCTACAACGACAGCTAGATGTGGCATAAGGCTGGACACTTGGGACTAAGAGGATTGGTGAGATTGGGTGAGCAAATGCAGACCCTTTAAATCACAAATGCCTGGCACCCATTCCCTGGGTCCCAACTCTCCAGGTTGAAGGGAATATTACTGCAGCTATAACATGTACGGGAAACCTAGAGAACGGACACACTGTGAATACGAAAGGTTTCTAAAACTCAACGAATAGTCCCTCTCCTGGTGCTCCGGTTTGATTTTCCAACTGCTTTTCTATCAATCTCCCAACTTGGAGAAACAGCCCCTTTAACCTCCTGGTTCGCACAGATTGCCAATTTGGCAGAGGATGAAAGGGAAGAGGGAGAACCAGTGAGAGAGTAGCTCTAAGGCATTTGGACGGGCACATGTCACTCTAATTTCCCGGCAGGAAGAAGAATTAACCAAAGTCTCATCCCCCCACCGGGAAGCAGTATAGGTCCTGAACCACAATTTTGGTCTTTCGGTCAGCTCACAAAAAAGAAGTTGAAAAATGGAGCTCAGGGGCACAGCAATTCACAAACTGGCAGAGTAATAAACACAACTATTGTCCAAAAATCTGTTGAGGGAAGGCAACGAGGTGGACTTGAAAGCTAGGCAGAATAGCAGGAAACAGATTTGAAGTGATACGTTGGAATTGACTTTAAAGCACAGGATGAGGGGCACAACTTCAGAAATGATGCACTTGAGCAAAAAGGGCATATGCGTTTTCTCCTGAATATATTCAGGAGAAAACACATACACCCTTTTTGGCCAAGCAAGCAAGCGGGAAATGCAAATCTGCACTACAAAGAAGTATCACTTCCCACTGTTCAAAAGGGACATCCACAAAATGTGTAAAATCCAGAAAGGCAAGACCCGCCCCGGAGAACAGGGAGGCTTGTTTTGCTGATGGGCGGGATGTAAACTGCCAACTGCATCTCTGGAGGAGTGCATTGTGTTCCCTAAAACAAGTAAACAACAGAGCTACAGAGCCAAGGGCACTACCAGTCTAGGGAATATACCTTGGGAAACCTGAAAATCAATAAGACAGAGCCACCCCAAAATTTAGGGCTGCACTGCTTACAAGAACCTCAACTTGGGTACACCTTAAATATCCCAGGAAATATAAAAATGGTTCAAAAAATTGTGGTACTTCCGTACGATGGAATATCCCTCAGCCATGCAATCAATGGCATAAGACCAGTAGCAGCCAAATGAGTGGATAGAGGTATGATGCTTCTAAGTGAAATAAGTCACAGAGAAAAAGAAACTTATATTAAGATATCACTTATGAAGATCCTGTAAACATGGCTACACTTGAACTCAGTTAAGAAAGAGAACAGAGTCTCACCTTTGGAAAACACTCTGATGCCTGCTTCAGGGGGATTGAGAGGTGGGGTGATGCATAAAACCAGAGTTTGATATAAGCACAGGTACCGTTCCAAACACAAACTATGGAATAGACAAGACCTACACCTTCGTCAGTGAAAGGGACACGAAGCATCTGTGAGTAATCGTAAGCTGAGCCCCAGGCCAGCTGCGGCTGAACTTTTCCCACCTTTCCCAGGTAAAACACCTGAATATGTACAAGGGCTTGAAAGCTTACAGGAGGGGCCGTGGAGCCACACCAGCGACAGCACGCAGGCCAACTTGGTGCCTACAGGCCAGCCAGGATGGTCCTGGCCCTGGGCGCTCTTCTGAAAGCTTTCCATTGCCCTGCCTGAGATACCCCTCCTGTCCCTGCCCCCACTGCTTTTTCCCTTCCTCACCTCTGTCCGGAGAGAAATTCCAACGGAAGGGGTGGGTGATACATCCTCTTGTTCACACGTGGCATCCTGGCAACTCCTGCAGAAAGTCCAGCAGAGACCCACTCACACCGGGCCACCCACAAAGCCGTGGCCCCTCACTCCCTCCCACCAGCACAGCCCCGACACTGCTGACGGGGAAGAGATCATAGAGTCAGGCACAGCTTCAGGGGCTATTGCTGCCTGCAGCGCTGTTTATATTGACCTCATCCCAGGCACACCTGGGGAGGACCGGCTGGCAGGGTCAGGCTACCCAGGTCAGATAATCCCCAGCCCTCAGGGAATCACATTGTTGAAAATGGACCTCGCTAAGGCAGAATAGAAGCCAAGGAATAAAAGCACACAATGCCATTTGCAGCACCTTAGGTGTGTCTAGAGGTAATCACGTGACTTGAAGTAAGTCAGAAAGTGAAAGACACATATGATATCTTACCTCTTATAGGTGTGACCGAAAAATGGATACCAGGACAGATATTTCCACGGAGAAGGGCAATCACAGATTCATTAAACAAACTTATGGTTCACCAATGGAAACCTATGAGGGTTGGTTTCATTATGATATTGGGGTTAACAGACATATACCAACACAGGTGACATATATAATCACCAAAGACCTACAGAATACCAAGAGAAGACTACTCAACATTCTGTCATAAGGTACATGGGAAAAGGATCCCAGGAAGAACAGACATATGTATATGTGTAAAAGAACCACATCTTCCACACCTACAACAAGCCAAACATTGTAATCCAATTTGCTGTAATAAAAAATAAAAAAAATTAAATTAAAAACACGAACAAGAAGTAGTGAGACAAACTTGAGGGGCTTTCTCCTGGCACATTGCATTCTAAATTCCAATCTAGAACAGGACTTCCATTGAGGCTCTGTTGCCCTAGTAACCAGATTTGGTAAGGGAGAACTGCTGCCACCTTGTGGCCATTTCACACAACAGCAGCGTTAATTCCAGCGCTAATGGTCTGTTGATATTCAAAATCATTGCAGGCCTGTAAATGACACCTGCCCTGAAAACAAATCCTGGGTTCATAAATCGACCAAAAAATTCAAAGGATGTCCATATTTCAAAACGACTGTTTCAAAAGGCATATTTTACACACATTAGTGTTCTGCTTCTTTTTCTTTCTTTCTTTTTTTGTTAAAAAATAGGGAATGGAATAAGGCATCCCTCAGAATGGGCGAAAATATTTGCAAACGAATCAATGGACAAAGGTTTAATCTCCAATATATATAAAGAGCTCATGCAGCTTAATATTAAAAAAAAAAACAACCCAATACAAAAATGGGTAGAAGATCTAAAGAGACGTTTCTACAGAGAAGACACAGAGATGGCCAAGACGCACATGAAAAGCTGCTCAACATCACTAATTATTAGAGAAATGCAAATCAAAACTACAATGAGGTATCACCTCACACCTGTTACAATTGGCATCATCAGAAAATCTACAAACAACGAATTCTGGGGAGGGTGTGGACAAAATGATCCCTCTTCCACTAGTGGTGGAAATGTAAATTGATACAGTCACGATGGAGAACAGTATGGAGTTTCCTTAAAAAAACTAGAAATAGAATTACCATATGATCCAGCAATCCCACTTCTGGGCATATACCCAGAGAAAACCATAAATCAAAAAGGCACATTCACCACAATGCTCATTTCAGCACTATTTACGATAGCCAGGTAATGGAAGCAACCTAAATACCCACAGACAGACGAATGGATAAAGATGTGGTACATATATAAAATGGAATATTACTCAGCCATAAGAAGGAATGAAACTGGGTCATTTGTAGAGACGTCGATGGATCTAGAGACAGTCATACAGAATGAAGTAAGTCAGAGAAAAACAAATATTGTATATTAATGCATATATGTGGAACCTAGAAAAATGGTACAGATGAACTGGTTTGCAGGGAAGAAATAGAGACAGAGGTAGAGAACACACGTACGGACACCAAGTGGGGGAAGCCATGGGGTGGTGGTGGTGGGATGAGTTGGGAGATTGGGATTG
Source organism: Hyperoodon ampullatus (assembly GCF_949752795.1). NCBI lineage: Eukaryota > Metazoa > Chordata > Mammalia > Artiodactyla > Ziphiidae > Hyperoodon > Hyperoodon ampullatus. The sequence continues at coordinate 33,923 of NW_027640831.1, read as the reverse complement.
ACCTGTATACATGTATATGCATAAAATACATAACTAATAATAACCTGCTGTATAAAAAAATAAATAAAATTAAATTTCAAAATTTTAAAAAATAAAATTTAAAAATAAAAGAGGAAAAAGTTCTTCCCTTCACACAGATGTATTTATATGAATGAGTTATTTCCATGCTTATATCTATAAATACATAAAAGAGGAATAAAATCTAACTTGAACTAAAAAGAAAAAAAAAAAAAAAACTGAACCCACCAGATAGAGAGAGGAAAACCCTATCAGGGCACTTGCTCCAGCGGTAAACAATTCTGAAATTGGTCAGAGGTGGGGAATCATCTCCCATAGAGCCAGCAGCCCACTCCTATGCAAGGAGCGTCCTCATTGCAAAGCGGGGAGCGATGACGAGGCATCTGTGAGTCACCGTGAGCTGAGCCCCAGGCCAGCTGCTGTTGAACATTTCCCACCCTTCCCAGGTAAAACACCTGAATATGTACAAGGGCTTGAAAGCCTAGAGGAAGGGCCATGGAGCCACACCATCGACAACACGCAGACCAACTTGGTGCCTGCAGGCCAGCCAGGATGGTCCTGGCCCTGGGAGCACTTCTGGAAGCTTTCCATTGCCCTGCCTGAGATACCCCTTCTGTCCCAGCACCCACTGCTTTTTTCCTTCCTCACCTCTGTCCATAGAGAAATTCCAGCGGAAGGGATGGGTGACACATCCTCTTTTTTACAGGTGGCAGCCTGGCAACTCCTGCAGAAAGTCCAGCAGAGACCCACTCACACCGGGCCACCCACAAAGCCATGGCCCCTCACTCCCTCCCACAAGCACAGCCCTGAGACTGCTGACGGGGCAGAGATTATGGAGTCAGGCAGAGCTTCAGGGGCTATTGCTGCCTGCAGCGCTGTTTATATTGACCTCAAACCAGGCACACCTGGGGAGGGCCGGCCGGCAGGGTCAGGCTACACAGGTCAGCTAATCCTCAGCCCTCAGGGAATCACATTGTTGAAAATGGACCTCGCTAAGGCAGAATAGAAGCCAAGGAATAAAAGGACAAAATGCCATTTGCAGCACCGTAGGTGTGTCTAGAGGTAATCACGTGACTTGTAGTAAGTCAGAAAGTGAAAGACACATATCATATCATATCTCTTATAGGTGTGACCGAAAAATGGATACCAGGGCAGATATTTCCACGGAGAAGGGCAATCATAGATTCATTCAACAAACTTATGGTTCACCAATGGAAAGGTGTGAGGGTTGGTTTCATTATGATATTGGGGTTAACAGACATATACAAACACAGGTGACATATATAATCACCAAAGACCTACAGAATACCAAGAGAAGACTACTCAACATTCTGTCATAAGGTACATGGGAAAAGGTCCCCAGGAAGAATGACATGTGTATATGTGTAAAAGAACCACATCTTCCACACCTACAACAAGCCAAACATTGTAATCAAATTTGCTGTAATAAAAAATAAAAAATTAAACTAAAAACACGAACAAGAAGTAGTGACAGAAACTTGAGGGGCTTTCTCCTGGCACATTCCATTCTAAATTCCAATCTAGAACACGACTTCCATTGAGGCTCTGTTGCCCCAGTAACAAGAATTGGTAAAGGAGAACTGCTGCCACATTGTGGCCTTTTCACACAAGAGCAGCTTTAATCCCAGCGCTAATGGTCTGTTGATATTCAAAATCATTGCAGGCCTGAAAATGACACCTGCCCTGAAAACAAATCCTGGGTTCATATATCGACCAAAAAATTCAAAGGACGTCCATATTTCAAAACGACAGTTTCAAAAGGCATATTTTACACACATTAGTGTTCTGCTTCTTTTTCTTTCTTTCTTTTGTTGTTAAAAAAACGGGAATGGAAAAAAGCATCCCTCAGAATGGGCGAAAATATTTGCAAACGAATCAATGGACAAAGGTTTAATCTCCAATATATATAAAGAGCTCATGCAGCTTAATATTAAAAACACAAACAACCCAATACAAAATTGGGCACAAGATCTAAAGAGACGTTTCTTCAAAGAAGACACAGAGATGGCCAAGACGCCCATGAAAAGCTGCTCAACATCACTAATTATTAGAGAAATGCAAATCAAAACTACAATGAGGTATCACCTCACACCTGTTAAAATCGGCATCATCAGAAAATCTACAAACAACAAATTCTGGGGAGGGTGTGGACAAAAGGATCCCTCTTCCACTAGTGGTGGAAATGTAAATTGATACAGTCACGATGGAGAACAGTATGGAGTTTCCTTAAAAAAACTAGAAATAGAATTACCATATGATCCAGCAATCCCACTTCTGGGCATATACCCAGAGAAAACCATAAATCAAAAAGGCACATTCACCACAATGCTCATTTCAGCACTATTTACAATAGCCAGGCAATGGAAGCAATCTAAATACCCACACAAAGACGAATGGATAAAGATGTGGTACATATATAAAATGGAATATTACTCAGCCATAAGAAGGAATGAAACTGGGTCATTTGTAGAGACGTCGATGGATCTAGAGACTGTCATACAGAATGAAGTAAGTCAGAAAGAGAAAAACAAATATTGTATATTAATGCATATATGTGGAACCTAGAAAAATGGTACAGATGAACTGCTTTGCAGGGAAGAAATAGAGACACAGAGGTAGAGAACACACGTATGGACACCAAGTGGGGGAAGCCATGGGGTGGTGGTGGTGGCATATGTTGGGAGATTGGGATTGACCTGTATACATGTATATGCATAAAATACATAACTAATAATAACCTGCTGTATAAAAATATAAATAAAATTAAATTTTAAAATTTTAAAAAATAAAATTTAAAAATAAAACAGAAAAAAGTTCTTCCCTTCACACAGATGTATTTATATGAATGAATTATTTCCATGCTTATATCAATAAATACATAAATGAGGAATAAAATCTAACTTGAACCAAAAAAGGAAAAAAAACCTGAACCCACCAGATAGACAGAGGAAAACCCTATCAGGGCACTTGCTCCATCGGTAAACAATTCTGAAATTGGTCAGAGGTGGGGAATCATCTCCCATACAGCCAGCAGCCCACCCCCCAAGCAAGGAGGGTCCTCATTGCAAAACTGGGGGACAAAGCCAAGGCATCTGTGAGTAAACGTGAGCTGAGCCCCAGTCCTGCTGCAGCTGAACTCTTCCCACCCTTTCCAGTTAAAACACCTGAATATGTACAAGAACTTTCAAGACTAGAGGAAGGGCTGTGGAGCCACACCAGCGACAGCACACAGGCCGACTTGGTGCCTGCAGGCCAGTCAGGATGGTCCTGGCCCCAGATGCTCTTCTGGAAGCTTTCCATTTCCCTGCCTGAGATACCCCTCCTGCCACGGCCCCCACTGCTTTTTTACTTCCTCACCTCTGCCTGGGGAGAAATTCCAGCGGCAGTTATCGGTGACACATCCTCTTCTTTAGCAGGTGGCAGCCTGGCAACTCCTGCAGAAAGTCCAGCAGAGCCCCACTCACACTGGGCCACCCACAAAGCCACGGCCCCTCACTCCCTCCCACCAGCACAGCCCCGGCACTGCCTACGGGGCAGAGAATATGGCGTCAGTCACAGCTACAAGGGCTGTCGCTCACTGGAGAGCTGTTTATATTGCCCTCAACCCAGGCACACCTGTGGAGGTCTGCCAGGCAGTTTCACGCTGCCAAAATCAGCCAATCCTCACCCCTCAGGGGCTCACAGTTGCAGAAAATGAAACTTGCTAAACGGGCCAGGCCCTAGGAACAGGTGTGGTCTCTTGAGAGTCAGGATAGACAAGGGGCTGCAGCTGCAGCTTGTTTTCTTATCATTTTATCTGGTCCATGAGTGGAAAACAACTTCAAGAAGACCCTATCCTAATGAGAGGAACCAAGGAGTCAGGGAGAGGAGTGATGGTGGGTGGAGACAGAGGCCTGGTGCCCTGGCTGCAGTGGAAGTGTCTGGAAGACCAGGCAGAAAGAGCCTGCAGAGAGTGATAGCCATGGTCACAGACCTGTCAGAGCTGTTGTTTGTTAGTTCAAGTCCTGCTCTGAGTTATTCTGTGTCAGCTGTGAGCGACAGGTGAGCTGGGGGTTCTCTGCAAGGGGGGCTATGTGCACAGTTCCTGTGTGTCCAGCCCTGCTGGGGTACCTGCCCAGGGGAGCTCCGTATCCTGGGAAGGGCCTGAGTAGGAGAGCCCCATGGGCTGCTGGGTAGCTGCAGAGGTGAGCTCCATACCCTGGGAGGGACTTGACCACGAGAGCCCCGTGGGCTGTGGGGTAGGGGTGCAGCCCAGGTGAGCTCCATATCCTGCTATTGGCCTGACCACGAGAGCCCCATGGGCTGCTGGAGACCTGGTAAAGGATATCAGGACAGTCAGTGAAGCCACCGAGGATATACATCCAGTAGCTCCTATTTCCTACTCCCTGCTGGTCATTCTACCTTCCACCAGGCCATGGCATTCTGTATTAGACTTCAATGATGCCTTCTTCTGTATTCCAATCATCTCAGAGTCACAAGAATTTTTGGCTTGTGAGTGGCAGGACACAACATGCAACAAAAGCAATAATGCTGGGCCGTCCTGCCCCAATGGTTCAAAAATCCCCACACCATCATTGGGGAAATGTCCTCTAAAGACCTAAAAGTTCAACCTCTGTAAAAGGGAACCCTCCTTCAATATGCAGATGACATTCTGATCGCCAGGCCTACTAAAGACGCCTCTGAACTACCTAACCAAGAAAGGATAGAAGGTGTCCAAGAAAAACGCTCAAATATCCCAGGCTAAGGTGACATGCCTGGGCTTCATTCTCACAGATATTCGGAGAAACGCATCCCAGGATAGGGAAGAAGCCATTTGCAGCCTTACCTCTTCTAAAACTAGAAGACAGCTTAGGGGTTCCTGGGGAGGCCAAGGTTTTCTGCATCTGGATCCCTAACTACAGTCTAATAGCTGTGCCTCTACATGAAACACTGACACGAAAAGATGATGATCCTTTTGAATAGAATCCAGAAGCAGCCTTTCAAGAATGGAAAGAGCAGTCAATACAGACCCTTGCCCAGGAACTCCCTAATTTAGCTAAACCCTTTGACCTTTACATACCCGGTCAAAGGTTAATCGCCCTTGGAGCCTTAGTGCAAAAACTGGGACCACTTGAAATGGAGCAACACAAGAATGCCCTTCAGGTATGATAAACTATGGTCACCAAGGGCTTTGCCCACCGACTCATCAGGCCAGGATACTGGGGTATCTAAAAAGCTGGAAATCAGCAGCCCGCAAGGCCAGCTCCTTCCTAAGGGAAAAGGACCCCACGTGGTGATCCTAACCACCCATCATGCCCTGAAGTTGCAGGGGTCGCTCTGTGGACACACTGACCCCGAGTGAGGAGGACCTCCAACTCCAACCTCCAGAGAGATAAACGGGGGCAACGGGCCCCCAAGATGACTCGTGTGACCATCACTTGACATGGAGTTTCTCTCAGAAAACGACAAGACTGTGCCCCGAAAGAGCAGACTACTGCTTGCAGGACTTACTGCACCCAGAGGGGAGCTAATAAGCTTGGCGGGGGAAACGTATATCACTCTTTCACCATAGAAAACCCTACAGACACCGCGGTGATGGTGGCCAATATGACCGGCTGGACTGCTGGCTACTTCTAAAGGCCGTTGACTCAGTGGACGTCATGGTCCTGGATCACCACTGACCCTGGACTGTCTGGGAGTTGCGCGGGCAGGGCTCTGACACATGGTGCTGTTTAAACATTAATTCAGAGACCTAATTAAAGAAAGCACAGACTACTGGTCAGAGCATCTAGTCTGGCAAAAACTGTCAGCCTAAGGTCGCCGAACATATGTGGGGTGGGGTGAAACCTGCCACCGCAGCATCTCTGTGCCTCTCTTTCCTGGACCCTTAAAGGTCATTAGAATCTGTAACACTTCCAATGCTGGTGCTCAGGCGGACGAGAAGTGAGGCAGGAGGCCTTGGGACAATCAACCTCACTAGGAGGCTGGTGGGGAGACGTTTTGCCCCTCCCCCCATGTATCAGGGCTCCCACCACAGCATGAAGCAGTTACAAAAGAGGGGTCTGCACCCTCAACACCCCAAGAATAAGGAACGGAACAAAAAGCAGAGGAGGTGTTCGTCTCCGGCAACGTTCATTAAAAATTCCTGGGAGATAAAAAGAGAATCTGGGCAATAAAATAAAGTCTAACCTGTTTTTCCTTTGTGCTTTGTCTAATTTCACGTGCTCCTAGGGTTCCGCATGCTGAGGTCCCACACCCGGCACTTCAGACCCGATTTCCTAGTGCAGAATGGCTGGGTCGACACCTCAGCTAGCAGGGTCCCATGCAGACTCCGCGGCATAGAGCCTGAGCTGCAGCCAACGCAGCCCTCGAGAGCTCCATCCCCTCCCTCCCACTGACGCTGCCAGGGACCCTACACAGCAGCCCAGCCCACAGCCCATGGGGGAGTGCACGCTCTCACCTCTCCATTCTGTTTTCAAAATAATGTTTCCTTTGCTTCTGAACCAAACTCAGTCTTGATCTGTTGGCTCCAATGACACTGGGCACGGGGACTCCTGTTGGGGTCCACTCTGGAGGATCAGTAACAGAAATTGAGAACATTGTAACTTCAATGAACAGATGTGTGAGCCAAACTGTAGTTAACATAGAGCAGTGTATAATGCTCGGGTAAAATAAGATGTTTCTAAGACTTACATTTGGTATTTCCATCAATTTCCTATAAGCAAGTTCAGTGAAGACGTCTGTCTTATTTGTCAGGTCAACATTAGAGAAATGAAGTGATTTATTTCCATGGATGTACATCGAATACTCTTGGCTGAAGCTTCAATCTTGTTTTGAATGCTTTTCCATTGAAAATGATACCTCTCTTTCAGCTCCCCCATTTCTGAGAAGTATAAAATCTTATAATTTATTATTACCAAAGGGGAAAGGTAGGAGAAGGGATAAATTAACAGTTTGGGATTAACACATACACACTGCTATGTATAAAATAGATCATCAACAAGGAACTACTGTATAGCACAGGGAACTACACTGAATATTTTGCAATAACCTATAAGGGGAAATAATCTGAAAAACAATAGATATTTTTATTGACATCATCTATCAATGACAGATAAAATGTAACCTAAGCAAGGCCGATGGTGAGCGCTTTTGACCCTGAAGATTTCAGTCATCTAAAGTTTGGGCTCTGCCTATTTCCCAAGGCCCTTAAAGGACATACGTGTAGCCGTAGCTTAAAAATTCCCCAGTCTGGGGTTCGGGGAGGCACTGATTTGGAAAAATCCCTGGTGTTCTCCTTACATGCACGGGACACTTCCTACAGCTAAAACATGCCTGTCACACCTAGAGGATGGTACACCGTTTGATCGGAAAGAGTGTGGAAAAGGCACCTCATCTCCTCATCGCCTGGTGCTCGGGTTCAACCCTCCAGCATCTTTCCTAACAATCTCCTCACTTGGGGATATCAGCACCGTCAACATCCTGTTGCACACAGTTTGGAATTTGTCCAGAGGATGAAGCGGAAGGATGAGAAAAATTTAGAGACAAGTCTTAGGTGTTCGGACAGGCACATGCCACTCTAATTTCCAATCCAGAAGAAAAATTCATCAAAGGCTAGAATTGCCCACGGAAACAGAATAGGGCTAGAGGAAATCCCACTGTTTTGTGTCCAGTTTCCAAAAACACAAGTTGAAAAATGGAACTCAGGGGCACTAAAATTCATGAAACTGCAGAGTTGAAAATATCTATCGTCGAAAAATGTCTTGAGGTAAGTCACAGAAAAGGACTTGTAAGCAAGGGAGAGTGGCAGGAAACAGATTTGAAGAGGTAGAAAGGATTCCCCATTAAAGCACAAGAAAAGGGGCTGAACATCGCCAATGATGCAGTTGGCCAAAAAGGGTGTATGCATTTTTTCTGAATATATTCAAGTAAAGGCCATACACACTTTTTATCCAACCAAACAGGTGGGCACTGGAAATCAATATCACAAAATGTATCACTTCACATCAGTCAGAAGGGCCATCCACATAAAGTGTAAACACCAGAAATGCAGGACAGGGCGAGGAGAAAAGGGAGCCCTGTGAGGCTGATAGTGGAAATGTAATTTGCCAACGGCCACTCTGGAGAAGTGTATTGTGTTTGCTGAAACATCTAAAAAATGAGCTACAGAGCATAGGGCACTTGCACTCATGGGCGTGTACCTTGGGAAAAACAAAAATCGACAGAAAACAGGCACCCGAACGTTTACCACCTCTCTGTTAAAAAGGGCCTCAACTTGGATATAACCTAAATGTCCCTGGAAGGATAAAATGGATAAAAGAGATGGGGTACTTATGTAGAGTGGAATATTACTCATCCAGAAATCAATGAAATAAGGCCAGTTGTAACAACTCTGGAGGAGTTACATACGATCATTCTAAGTGACATATGTCAGAAAGAAAAAGACACATATCATAAGATGTCACTTAAAGGTGGAATCAAAAATGGCTACACATGAAATAAATTACAAAACAGAAACATACTCAAATATGTAGAAAATAGACATAAGGCTGCTAAATGGGAAAGGTGGGGAATGGTGAGGTATTATCCAGGAGGTTGAAATTAGCAAAGATACCATTCCAAGTACCAAATTGAATAACTGACAAGGCCTACACGGTACCTCAAAGAACTGCACTCAGCCCACTCAAGTCACTGGAAAATAATACATATGACTGGTAAGCATCTGAAAAAGAAGTTATTGTTGTCTCACAGTACATGAATCAAGTGGATGTACAGCAGCAAAAAACAGAGCTTTGAAAATCAGCTGTAACCAATATAAAAATAAATTTAAAACTATTTATAAAAACAGTGAGACAGGCAAAAATTCTTACAACTTTTGTTGAAGGGCTACGATGTAACATGGATTGAACACATGTAGACCCACAGCAGGATGATTATATAAGGCTGGAAGCTATGCACGCTAAGAGATGTTAGAGAGGCTGGGTGAGGAAATGCAGACCTTTTAAAGTAATACTGCCTGGTACCCATTCCATGGGTCCCAAATCTGCAGGTTCAAGGGAATCTTCTGACAGCGAAAACATGCCTGGGAAACCGAGATGAATGTACACCGTGTGCTCAGGAAAGGTGTCTAAAATGCACCTCTATTTTGATATCCTGTTGCTGGGGTTCGCCATTCCAGCCACATTACTAACAATCTCCCCACTTGGAGAATCAGCACCTTTAACCTCCTGTTTCACACAGTTTGCAATTTGTGCAGAGGATAAATGGGAAGAGGGGGAACCAATGAGAGATTAGCTGTAGGACTTTTGACAGGCACATGCCACTCTAATTTCCCATTAGGAAGAAGAATTAACCAAAGGCTCAGCCTGCCTCCCCAGAACCAGAATAGGGCCAGAAGTAATCCAATGGTTTGGCGGCCAGCTCACAAAAAAAGCGAGTTGCAAAATGGAGCTCAGGAGCAGACAATTCAAAGACCTGCAAAGATATAAATGATAACCAACGTCCAAAAATATATTCAGGTAAGGTAACGAAGAGGATCTGAATGAGAGGCAGAATTGCAGGAAACAGATTTCAAAAGGTAGATTGTACTCACATTTAAAGCATATGAAAAGCAGCAGAATTTCTAAAATGATGCGGTTGGGCAAAAGGGTGTATGCATTTTTCTCGTGAATATCTTCAGGAAAAAAACACATGCAGAGTTTTTGCCCAACCAAGCAAGAGGGAAATGCAAATCCGCACAGCAAAGAAGTCTCAAGTTCCACTGCTCAGAAAGGCCATCCAAAAAATGTGTACAAACCAGAAATGCAGGAGAGGCCATGGAAAACAGGGAGCCTAGTCACGCTGATGGGTGGGGTATAAATATCCAAGAGCCACTCTGAAGAAGTGTATGCTGTTTTTAAAACATCTAAAATACAAAGCCCCGGAGCAAGGGGATTTCAACTCATGGACATATAGCTTGGGAAGACTAAATGTCAATAAGACACAGGCACCCCAAAGTTTAGGGCTGCTCTGCATACAAGAACCTCAACTTTGGTACACCTAAAATATCCCAGGAAAAAGAGAAATGCATAAAGAACTTGTGGTAATTTTGTACAACGGAATATCACTCAGACGTGCAATCAATGTATATAAGGCCAGTAGCAGCATAATGAGTGGATTTAGGTATGATGATTTTAAGGGAAATTAGTCACACAGAAAAAGAATCTTATCATAAGATATCACTTATAGAGGGAATGTCAATATCACAACACATGAACTGAATTAGGAAAGAGAACAGAGTCTCACATTTAGCAAATATCTCTTATGCCTGCTTCAGGGGAAAGGAGAGATGGGGTGGTGCATAAAACCAGAGTTTGATATTAGCACAGGTACCATTCCATATACCAAATACAGAATAGACAAGACCTACACCTTCCTCAGTGAACGGGACTCAAAACCCCTATGCCCCACAGAGGAATATATCTGACTACTAAGAATCTTAAAACCTATGTATTGATATGTCTCCGTAAGGGAATCAATTGTGTCTAGACTGGCATAAACACGTCAGTGAAAATCAGCTCAACCCCATTATAAAAATGAATTTCAAAAAAATCCCAAAAAACAGCGAAATTCTTACACAATTCCTTCAGGGGTTCTGATGAAACCTGGAATGACCCTATCTGCAAAGACAGCTGGATGAGACATAAGGCTGGACACTTGGGACTGAGAGGACTGGTGAGATTGGGAGAGAAAATGCAGACCTTTTAAAGTAGTAATGCATGCCACCATTCCATGTGTCCCAAATCTCCAGGTAGAAGGGAATATCACTATAATTATAACATGTATGGGAAACCTAGAAAATGGACACCCTGTGATGGCGAAAGGTTTCTAAAACTCTCCTAATTTTTCCTCTCCTTGTGCTCCACTTTGGCATTCCAACTGCTTTACTATCAATCTCCCAACTTAGGAGAGTCAGCCCCTATAACCTCCTGGTTCGCACAGTTTGCTAATTGTGCAGAGGATGAAAGGGAAGAGGGAGAACCAATCAGAGAGTAGATGTAGGCATTTGGACGGGCACATGTCACTCTAATTTCCCGGCAGGAAGAAGAATTAACCAAAGCCTCAGCCACCCACAGGGAACCAATATAGCCACCCCTGGAACCAGTATAGGTCCTGAAGCCAAATTGTGGATTTGCGGCCAGCTCACAAAGATGGGATTTGAAAATTGGAGCTCAGGGGCACAGCAATTCACAAACCTGCAGACATATAAAGGACTACTCTCTTCCAAAAATCTGTTGAGGGAAGGCAATGAAGCGGCCTTGAAAATGAGGCAGAATTGCACAAAACATATTTCAAGAGGTAAATTGGAATCACCTTTAAAGCACAGGAAAAGCATCCCAACTTGGACAGAGATGCACTTGGCCAAAAAGGGCGTATGCCTTTTCTCCTGAATATATTCAGAAGAAAACGCATACACCGTTTTGGCCAATCAAGCAAGCGCGCAATACAAATCCACACTACAAAGAATTGTCACTTACCACCGGTCAAAAGGGACATCCGAATATCTGTAAAAACCAGAAAGGCAAGAGAGAGATGGCAAGGGCATGAAGCAATGTGATCCCAATGGTCATGGAGGATTGTGATGACAAGCTCATGGAGAATTGTGATGAGAAGATTATGTACCATTTTGTTGACAAAGGCAAGGAGCATTATGATGACAAGGTTCATGGAGCACTGTGATGACAAGCATCACGGAGCATAGTGATTACAGGGGTCATGGAGCCTTGGGATGACAAGCGCATGGATCCCTGTGATGACAATGGTCATGGAGCATTTTAATGACAAGAGTCCCGGATCATTGTGTTGTCAGGGTTCATGGAGCGTTGTGATGACAGTGGTCATGGAGCATTGTGATGACAGGGGTCATGGTGCATTGTGATGAGAAGGTCATGGATCATTGGGCTGAAAATATCCATGGAGTACTGTGATGACAGGGGTCATGGAGCATTGTGATGACAAGGTACTGGAGCACTGTGATGACAAGACCATGGAGCCTTGTGATGACAAGTCTCATGGAGCATTCTGATGAAAAGTGCCATGGAGCATTGTGATTACAGGGGTCTTGGAGCATTGTGATGACAAGGGCATGGAGCATTGGGATGAGAAGGCCATGGAGCGTTCTGATGACATGCATCATGGAGCTTTGTGATGACAAGGGCATGGAGCATTGTGATTACAGCGGTCTTGGAGCACTGTGATGAAAAGGGCATGGATCATTGTGATGAAAAAGGCATGGAGCCTTGTCATGACAGGGTTCAAGGAGCAAACTGACAACAAGTGTCAGGGAGCATTGTGATGACAAGGGTATTGAGTATTGTGATGACAAAGGTCATGGAACATTGTGATGAGAAGACCATGGATAATGGTGATGACGAGCGTCATGGGGCGTTGTGATGATAAGTGTTATGGAACATATTGATCACAAGGATTTGGAGCATTGTGATGACAGAGGTCATGGAGCATTTTGGTTTCATTGTGATGACAATAGCCTGAAGCATTATGATGATGGGCATGGTGCATTGTGATGACAGGGTTCATGGAGCATTGAGATGAAAAGGGGCATGGAGCATTGCGATTACAGGAGTCTTGGAGCATTGTGATGACAAAGGCATGGAACATCGTGAATGAGAAGGCCATGGAGCATTCTGTTGACATGCGTCATGGAGCTTTGTGATGACAAGGGCATGGTGCATTGTGATTACAGGGGTCTTGGAGCATTGTGATGACAAGGGTCATGGAGCCTTGTGATGACAAGGCTGTGGAACATTGTGATGGCAGGGGTCATGGAGCATTGTTATGACAGGGGTAATGGAGCATTGTGATGACAAGGGCATGGAGCATTGGTCTGAAAAGTTTCATGGATTATTGTGATGAGAGGGGGCAAGGAGCATTGTGATTACAAGGGCATGGAACACTGTGATACATGGGTCATGGAGGATTGTAATGACAAGCACATGGAGCATTGTGAGAAGAATGGCATCGAGCATTGTGTTGAAAAGCATCATGGAGCCTGTGATGACAAGGGCATGGAACAATGTGATGAGAGGGTTCATGGAGCATTGTGATGACAATGGCATGCAGCATTGTGATGAAAAGTGTCATTGAGCTTTGTGATGACAAAGGTCATGGAGCATTTTGATGACAAGGGTGTGGTTCATTCTGTTGTGAAGGGCAGGGAGCATTGTGATGTCAGGGGTCATGGAGCATTGTGATGATAAGGGCATGTAGCATTGTTGTGACAAGGGTCATGGAACATTGGGATGACAGGGTGGAGGGAGTATTGTGTTGACTAGTGATGGAACATTGTGATATCAGTGGTGAGAGAGCATTTTGATGAGAGGTGCATGGAGCATTGTGATGACAAGGCTGTGGAGCATTGTGATGAGAAACGCAGGGCACATTGTGATGACATGGGTCATGGAACATTGTGCTGACAAACGCATGGAGCATTGTGATGACAAGGTTTATGGAGCATTGTGATGACAATGATGTGGAGCATTGTAATGACAAGCACATGGCACATTTGATGCCATGTGTCATGGAGTAATGTGCTGACAAAGGCATGGAGCATTGTGATGACAAGGGTCACTGAGCATTGTCATGAAATGTTCATGGAGTGTTGTGGTCACAAAGGTTACAGAGCCTTGTGATGACGAGGGCATGGACCATTGTGATGACAAAGGTCATGAAGCATTGTGATGACTGGAGTCACGGAGCATTGTGATGACAGGGGTCATAGAGCATTGTGAAGAAAGGGCATGGAGCCTTGTGATGACAGGGGCATGTTGCATTGGTTTGACAAGTTTCAGGGATTATTGTGATGACAGTGGGCATGGCGCATTGTGATGACAAGGGCATGGAGCATTGTGATGAGAAGGTCATGGAGTATTGTGAAGAAGGGTGTCAGGGAGCATTGTGATGACATATGTCATGGTCTATTGCAATGACAATGGAATGGAGCATTGTGATGCCAAGTGTCATGGAGGATTGTGATGACAAAGGTAATGGAACATTTTTATGACAAGTGCTTGGAGCATTGTGATGACAAGGGTCATGGAGCATTGTGATAACAAGGGCCATTGAGAATTTTGATGACATGTTCATGAAGCATTGTGATGACAATCACATGGAGCTTGCTATGACAGGGGTCATGGAGCATTGCGATGACAAGTGAATAGAGAATTGTGATGACAAAACATGTAACACTGTGATGAGAAGTATCATGGAGCATAGTGATGCCAAGAACGTGGAGAATTGTGATGACAGGGGACATGGAGCATTGTGATGACCAGGGCATGGAGCATTGTGATGGCAAGACCGTGGAGCACTGTGATGAGAAGACCATGGATAATTGTGATGACGAGCGTCATGGAGCACTGTAATGACAAGGGGTATGGAGCATTGTGATGACAGCGGTCATGGAGCATTTTGATGACAAGGGCGTGGAGCATTGTGATGAGAAGACCATGGACAATTGTGATTACGAGTGTCATGGAGCACTGTAATGACACGCGGTATGGAGCATTGTGATGACAGGGTCATGGAGCATTGTGATGAATGGGGACATGGAGCATTGTGATGACCAGGGCATGGAGCATTGTGATGGCAAGACCGGGGAGCACTGTGATGAGAAGACCATGGATAATTGTGATGACGAACATCATGGAGCACTGTAATGACAAGGGGCATGGAGCATTGTGATGACAGGGTTCATGGATCATTGAGATGACAAGGGTCACGGAGCATTCTGATGACAAGCTTGTGGAGTATTGTGATGACAATGGCATGGAGCATTGTGATGAAAAGGGCATGGATCATTGTGATGAAAAAGGCATGGAGACTTGTCATGACAGGTTTCAATGAGCAAACTGATGACAAGTATCAGGGAGCATTGTGATGACAAGTGTATTGAGAATTGTGATGACAAAGGTCATGGAGCATTGTGATGAGAAGTCCATGGATAATTGTGATGACCAGCGTCATGGGGCGTTGTGATGACAAGTGTTATGGAACATTGTGATCACAAGGGTTTGGAGCATTGTGATGAAAGAGGTCATGGAGAATTTTGATTTCATTGTGATGACAATAGCATGAAGCATTATGATGATGGGCATGGTGCATTGTGATGACAGGGTTCATGGAGCATTGAGATGAAAAGAGTCATGGATCATTGTAATAACAAGGGTCTTGGAGCATTGTGATGACAAGGGCATGGAGTATTGTGATGAGAAGGCCATGGAGCATTCTGATGACATGCGTCAGGGAGCTTTGTGATGACATGGGCATGGAGCATTGTGATTACAGGGGTCTTGGAGCATTGTGATGACAAGGGCCATGGAGTCTTGTGATGACAAGGCCGTAGAACATTGTGATGGCAGGGGTCATGGAGCATTGTTATGACAGGTGTAAGGGAGCATTGTGATGACAAGGGCATGGAGCATTGGTCTGAAAAGTTTCATGGATTATTGTGATGAGAGTGAGCATGGAGCATTGTGATGACAAGGGCACGGAACACAATGATACATGTGTCATGGAGGATTGCAATGACAAGGGCATGGAGCATTGTGATGACAAGCGTCATGGAGCTTTGTGATGACAACGGCATGGAGCAATGTGATGAGAGGTTTCATGGAGCTTTGTGATGACAATGGCATGGAGCATTGTGATTCCAAGGGTCATGGAGCTTTGTGATGACATAGGCCATGGAGCATTTTGATGACAAGGGCGTGGTGCATTGTGATGAGAAGGGCAGGGAGCATTGTGATGACAGGGTCATGGAGCAATTGGATGAAAAGGGTCATGGAACATTTTGATGACAGTGTTTATGGAACATTGTGATGTTAGGGGTCATGGAGCATTGTGATGAAAAGGGTCATGGAGCATTGTGATGACAGGGGTTATGGAACATTGTGATGTCAGGGGTCATGGAGCATTGTGATGATAAGAGCATGTAGCATTGTTGTGACAAGGGTCATGGAACATTGGGATGACAGGGTGGAGGGAGTATTGTGTTGACTAGTGATGGAACATTGTGATATCAGTGGTGAGAGAGCATTTTGATGAGAGGTGCATGGAGCATTGTGATGACAAGGCTGTGGAGCATTGTGATGAGAAACGCAGGGCACATTGTGATGACATGGGTCATGGAACATTGTGCTGACAAACGCATGGAGCATTGTGATGACAAGGTTTATGGAGCATTGTGATGACAACCATGTGGAGCACTGTGATGACAAGCGCATGGCACATTTGATGCCATGTGTCATGGAGTAATGTGCTGACAAAGGCATGGAGCATTGTGATGACAAGGGTCACCGAGCATTGTGATGAAATGTTCATGGAGTGTTGTGGTCACAAAGGTTACAGAGCCTTGTGATGACGAGGGCATGGACCATTGTGATGACAAAGGTCATGAAGCATTGTGATGACTGGAGTCACGGAGCATTGTGATGACAGGGGTCATAGAGCATTGTGATGAAAGGGCATGGAGCATTGTGATGACAGGGGCATGTTGCATTGGTTTGACAAGTTTCAGGGATTATTGTGATGACAGTGGGCATGGCGCATTGTGATGACAAGGGCATGGAGCATTGTGATGAGAAGGTCATGGAGTATTGTGAAGAAGGGTGTCAGGGAGCATTGTGATGACATATGTCATGGTCTATTGCAATGACAATGGAATGGAGCATTGTGATGCCAAGTGTCATGGAGGATTGTGATGACAAAGGTAATGGAGCATTTTGATGACAAGTGCTTGGAGCATTGTGATGACAAGGGTCATGGCGCATTGTGATAACAAGGGCCATTGAGAATTTTGATGACATGTTCATGAAGCATTGTGATGACAATCACATGGAGCTTGCTATGACAGGGGTCATGGAGCATTACAATGACAAGTGCATAGAGAATTGTGATGACAAAACATGTAACACTGTGATGAGAAGTATCATGGAGCATAGTGATGCCAAGAACGTGGAGAATTGTGATGACAGGGGACATGGAGCATTGTGATGACCAGGGCATAGAGCATTGTGATGGCAAGACCGTGGAGCATTGTGATGAGAAGACCATGGATAATTGTGATGACGAGCGTCATGGAGCACTGTAATGACAAGGGGTATGGAGCATTGTGATGACAGGGGTCATGGAGCATTGTGATGACTGAGGAGATGGAGCATCGTGATGACCGAGGACATGGAGCATCGTGATGACCAAGGCATGGAGCATTGTGATGGCAAGACCGTGGAGCATTGTGATGAGAAGACCATGGATAATTGTGATGACGAGCGTCATGGAACACTGTAATGACAAGGGGTATGGAGCATTTTGATGACAGGGGTCATGGAGCATTCTGAAGACAATGATCAGGGAGCATTCTGATGACAAGCTTGTGGAGTATTGTGATGACAATGACATGGAGCGTTGTGATGAAAAGGGCATGGAGCATTCTTATGAAAAAGGCATGGAGCATTTTCATGACAGTGTTCAAGGAGTATTCTGACGACAAGTGTCAGGGAGCATTGTGATGACAAGTGTATTGAGAATTGTGATGACAAAGGTCATGGAGCATTGTGACGACAAGTGCGTGTAGTATTGTCATGACAGTCATCATGGAGTGTTGTGATGACAAGTGTTATGGAACACTGTGATCACAAGGGGTTGGAGCATTGTGATGACAGAGGTCATGGACCATTTTGATTTCAAGGAGCATGGAGCATTGTGATGTCAAGGGCATGGAGCAATGTGATCCCAAGGTTCATGGAGGATTGTGATGAAAATGGTAATGGAGTATTGTGATGACAAGCTCATGGAGCATTGTGATGACAAGGTCATGTAGGATTTTGATGACACAGGCATGGAGAATTGTGATGATAAGGGTCATGGAGCACTGTGATGATAAGCGTCACGGAGCATTGTGATTACAGGGGTCATGGAGCATTGGGATGACAAGGGCATGGATCATTGTGATGACAAGTGTCATGGAGCATTGGGCTGAAAATGTTCATGGAGCATTGTGATGACAAGGGAATGGAGCATTGTGATGACAAGACTCCCGGATCATTGTGTTGTCAGGGGTCATGGAGTGTTGTGATGACAGTGGTCATGGAGGATTGTGATGATATGGGTCATGGAGCATTGTGATGAGAAGGTCATGAAGCATTGGGCTGAAAATGTTCATGGAGTATTGTGATGACAGGGGTCATGGAGCATTGTAATGAGAAGGGAATTGAGCACTGTGATGACAAGGTCCTGGAGCATTGTGATGGGAAGTCCATGGAGCCTTGTGATGACAATTCTCATGGAACATTCTGATGAAAAGGGGCATGGAGCATTGTGATTACAGGGGTCTTGGAGCATTGTGATGACAAGGGCATGGAGTATTGTGATGAGAAGGCCATGGAGCATTCTGATGACATGCGTCATGGAGCTTTGTGCTGACAAGGGCATGGAGTATTGTGATGAAAATGGCATGGATCATTGTTATGAAAAAGGCATGGAGCCTTGTCATGACAGGGTTCTAGGAATATACTGACGACAAGTGTCACGGAGCATTGTGATGACAAGTGTATTGAGCATTGTGATGACAAAGTTCATGGAGCATTGTGATGAGAAGACCATGGATAATTTTGATGATGAGCGTCATGGGGTGTTGTGATGATAAGTTTTATGGAACATTGTGATCACAAGGGTTTGGAGCATTGTGATGACAGAGGTCATGGAGCATTTTGATTTCATTGTGATGACAATAGGCTGAAGCATTATGGTGATGGGCACGGTGCATTGTGATGACAGCGTTCATGGAGCATTGAGATGAAAAGGGGCATGGAGCATTGTGATTACAGGGGTCTTGGAGCATTGTGATGACAAGGGCAAGGAGCATTGTGATGAGAAGGCCATGGAGCATTCTGATGACATGCGTCATTGAGCTTTGTGATGACAAGGGCATGGAGCATTGTGATTACAGGGGTCTTGGAGCATTGTGATGACAAGGGCCATGGAGTCTTGTGATGACAAGGCCGTAGAACATTGTGATGGCAGGGGTCATGGAGCATTGTTATGACAGGTGTAAGGGAGCATTGTGATGACAAGGGCATGGAGCATTGGTCTGAAAAGTTTCATGGATTATTGTGATGAGAGTGAGCATGGAGCATTGTGATGACAAGGGCACGGAACACAATGATACATGTGTCATGGAGGATTGCAATGACAAGGGCATGGAGCATTGTGATGACAAGCGTCATGGAGCTTTGTGATGACAACGGCATGGAGCAATGTGATGAGAGGTTTCATGGAGCTTTGTGATGACAATGGCATGGAGCATTGTGATTCCAAGGGTCATGGAGCTTTGTGATGACATAGGCCATGGAGCATTTTGATGACAAGGGCGTGGTGCATTGTGATGAGAAGGGCAGGGAGCATTGTGATGACAGGGTCATGGAGCAATTGGATGAAAAGGGTCATGGAACATTTTGATGACAGTGTTTATGGAACATTGTGATGTTAGGGGTCATGGAGCATTGTGATGAAAAGGGTCATGGAGCATTGTGATGACAGGGGTTATGGAACATTGTGATGTCAGGGGTCATGGAGCATTGTGATGATAAGAGCATGTAGCATTGTTGTGACAAGGGTCATGGAACATTGGGATGAC
The DNA here is from genome assembly GCF_949752795.1 of Hyperoodon ampullatus. NCBI lineage: Eukaryota > Metazoa > Chordata > Mammalia > Artiodactyla > Ziphiidae > Hyperoodon > Hyperoodon ampullatus. Next base: position 14,215 of record NW_027640831.1, on the reverse strand, counting down.
AGGGTGGAGGGAGTATTGTGTTGACTAGTGATGGAACATTGTGATATCAGTGGTGAGAGAGCATTTTGATGAGAGGTGCATGGAGCATTGTGATGACAAGGCTGTGGAGCATTGTGATGAGAAACGCAGGGCACATTGTGATGACATGGGTCATGGAACATTGTGCTGACAAACGCATGGAGCATTGTGATGACAAGGTTTATGGAGCATTGTGATGACAACGATGTGGAGCATTGTGATGACAAGCGCATGGCACATTTGATGCCATGTGTCATGGAGTAATGTGCTGACAAAGGCATGGAGCATTGTGATGACAAGGGTCACCGAGCATTGTGATGAAATGTTCATGGAGTGTTGTGGTCACAAAGGTTACAGAGCCTTGTGATGACGAGGGCATGGACCATTGTGATGACAAAGGTCATGAAGCATTGTGATGACTGGAGTCACGGAGCATTGTGATGACAGGGGTCATAGAGCATTGTGATGAAAGGGCATGGAGCATTGTGATGACAGGGGCATGTTGCATTGGTTTGACAAGTTTCAGGGATTATTGTGATGACAGTGGGCATGGCGCATTGTGATGACAAGGGCATGGAGCATTGTGATGAGAAGGTCATGGAGTATTGTGAAGAAGGGTGTCAGGGAGCATTGTGATGACATATGTCATGGTCTATTGCAATGACAATGGAATGGAGCATTGTGATGCCAAGGGTCATGGAGGATTGTGATGACAAAGGTAATGGAGCATTTTGATGACAAGTGCTTGGAGCATTGTGATGACAAGGGTCATGGCGCATTGTGATAACAAGGGCCATTGAGAATTTTGATGACATGTTCATGAAGCATTGTGATGACAATCACATGGAGCTTGCTATGACAGGGGTCATGGAGCATTACAATGACAAGTGCATAGAGAATTGTGATGACAAAACATGTAACACTGTGATGAGAAGTATCATGGAGCATAGTGATGCCAAGAACGTGGAGAATTGTGATGACAGGGGACATGGAGCATTGTGATGACCAGGGCATAGAGCATTGTGATGGCAAGACCGTGGAGCATTGTGATGAGAAGACCATGGATAATTGTGATGACGAGCGTCATGGAGCACTGTAATGACAAGGGGTATGGAGCATTGTGATGACAGGGGTCATGGAGCATTGTGATGACTGAGGAGATGGAGCATCGTGATGACCGAGGACATGGAGCATCGTGATGACCAAGGCATGGAGCATTGTGATGGCAAGACCGTGGAGCATTGTGATGAGAAGACCATGGATAATTGTGATGACGAGCGTCATGGAACACTGTAATGACAAGGGGTATGGAGCATTTTGATGACAGGGGTCATGGAGCATTCTGAAGACAATGATCAGGGAGCATTCTGATGACAAGCTTGTGGAGTATTGTGATGACAATGACATAGAGCGTTGTGATGAAAAGGGCATGGAGCATTCTTATGAAAAAGGCATGGAGCATTTTCATGACAGTGTTCAAGGAGTATTCTGACGACAAGTGTCAGGGAGCATTGTGATGACAAGTGTATTGAGAATTGTGATGACAAAGGTCATGGAGCATTGTGACGACAAGTGCGTGTAGTATTGTCATGACAGTCATCATGGAGTGTTGTGATGACAAGTGTTATGGAACACTGTGATCACAAGGGGTTGGAGCATTGTGATGACAGAGGTCATGGACCATTTTGATTTCAAGGAGCATGGAGCATTGTGATGTCAAGGGCATGGAGCAATGTGATCCCAAGGTTCATGGAGGATTGTGATGAAAATGGTAATGGAGTATTGTGATGACAAGCTCATGGAGCATTGTGATGACAAGGTCATGTAGGATTTTGATGACACAGGCATGGAGAATTGTGATGATAAGGGTCATGGAGCACTGTGATGATAAGCGTCACGGAGCATTGTGATTACAGGGGTCATGGAGCATTGGGATGACAAGGGCATGGATCATTGTGATGACAAGTGTCATGGAGCATTGGGCTGAAAATGTTCATGGAGCATTGTGATGACAAGGGAATGGAGCATTGTGATGACAAGACTCCCGGATCATTGTGTTGTCAGGGGTCATGGAGTGTTGTGATGACAGTGGTCATGGAGGATTGTGATGATATGGGTCATGGAGCATTGTGATGAGAAGGTCATGAAGCATTGGGCTGAAAATGTTCATGGAGTATTGTGATGACAGGGGTCATGGAGCATTGTAATGAGAAGGGAATTGAGCACTGTGATGACAAGGTCCTGGAGCATTGTGATGGGAAGTCCATGGAGCCTTGTGATGACAATTCTCATGGAACATTCTGATGAAAAGGGGCATGGAGCATTGTGATTACAGGGGTCTTGGAGCATTGTGATGACAAGGGCATGGAGTATTGTGATGAGAAGGTCATGGAGCATTCTGATGACATGCGTCATGGAGCTTTGTGCTGACAAGGGCATGGAGTATTGTGATGAAAATGGCATGGATCATTGTTATGAAAAAGGCATGGAGCCTTGTCATGACAGGGTTCTAGGAATATACTGACGACAAGTGTCACGGAGCATTGTGATGACAAGTGTATTGAGCATTGTGATGACAAAGTTCATGGAGCATTGTGATGAGAAGACCATGGATAATTTTGATGATGAGCGTCATGGGGTGTTGTGATGATAAGTTTTATGGAACATTGTGATCACAAGGGTTTGGAGCATTGTGATGACAGAGGTCATGGAGCATTTTGATTTCATTGTGATGACAATAGGCTGAAGCATTATGGTGATGGGCACGGTGCATTGTGATGACAGCGTTCATGGAGCATTGAGATGAAAAGGGGCATGGAGCATTGTGATTACAGGGGTCTTGGAGCATTGTGATGACAAGGGCAAGGAGCATTGTGATGAGAAGGCCATGGAGCATTCTGATGACATGCGTCATTGAGCTTTGTGATGACAAGGGCATGGAGCATTGTGATTACAGGGGTCTTGGAGCATTGTGATGACAAGGGCCATGGAGTCTTGTGATGACAAGGCCGTAGAACATTGTGATGGCAGGGGTCATGGAGCATTGTTATGACAGGTGTAAGGGAGCATTGTGATGACAAGGGCATGGAGCATTGGTCTGAAAAGTTTCATGGATTATTGTGATGAGAGTGAGCATGGAGCATTGTGATGACAAGGGCACGGAACACAATGATACATGTGTCATGGAGGATTGCAATGACAAGGGCATGGAGCATTGTGATGACAAGCGTCATGGAGCTTTGTGATGAAAACGGCATGGAGCAATGTGATGAGAGGTTTCATGGAGCTTTGTGATGACAATGGCATGGAGCATTGTGATTCCAAGGGTCATGGAGCTTTGTGATGACATAGGCCATGGAGCATTTTGATGACAAGGGCGTGGTGCATTGTGATGAGAAGGGCAGGGAGCATTGTGATGACAGGGTCATGGAGCAATTGGATGAAAAGGGTCATGGAACATTTTGATGACAGTGTTTATGGAACATTGTGATGTTAGGGGTCATGGAGCATTGTGATGAAAAGGGTCATGGAGCATTGTGATGACAGGGGTTATGGAACATTGTGTTGTCAGGGGTCATGGAGCATTGTGATGATAAGAGCATGTAGCATTGTTGTGACAAGGGTCATGGAACATTGGGATGACAGGGTGGAGGGAGTATTGTGTTGACTAGTGATGGAACATTGTGATATCAGTGGTGAGAGAGCATTTTGATGAGAGGTGCATGGAGCATTGTGATGACAAGGCTGTGGAGCATTGTGATGAGAAACGCAGGGCACATTGTGATGACATGGGTCATGGAACATTGTGCTGACAAACGCATGGAGCATTGTGATGACAAGGTTTATGGAGCATTGTGATGACAACGATGTGGAGCATTGTGATGACAAGCGCATGGCACATTTGATGCCATGTGTCATGGAGTAATGTGCTGACAAAGGCATGGAGCATTGTGATGACAAGGGTCACCGAGCATTGTGATGAAATGTTCATGGAGTGTTGTGGTCACAAAGGTTACAGAGCCTTGTGATGACGAGGGCATGGACCATTGTGATGACAAAGGTCATGAAGCATTGTGATGACTGGAGTCACGGAGCATTGTGATGACAGGGGTCATAGAGCATTGTGATGAAAGGGCATGGAGCATTGTGATGACAGGGGCATGTTGCATTGGTTTGACAAGTTTCAGGGATTATTGTGATGACAGTGGGCATGGCGCATTGTGATGACAAGGGCATGGAGCATTGTGATGAGAAGGTCATGGAGTATTGTGAAGAAGGGTGTCAGGGAGCATTGTGATGACATATGTCATGGTCTATTGCAATGACAATGGAATGGAGCATTGTGATGCTAAGTGTCATGGAGGATTGTGATGACAAAGGTAATGGAGCATTTTGATGACAAGTGCTTGGAGCATTGTGATGACAAGGGTCATGGCGCATTGTGATAACAAGGGCCATTGAGAATTTTGATGACTTGTTCATGAAGCATTGTGATGACAATCACATGGAGCTTGCTATGACAGGGGTCATGGAGCATTACAATGACAAGTGCATAGAGAATTGTGATGACAAAACATGTAACACTGTGATGAGAAGTATCATGGAGCATAGTGATGCCAAGAACGTGGAGAATTGTGATGACAGGGGACATGGAGCATTGTGATGACCAGGGCATAGAGCATTGTGATGGCAAGACCGTGGAGCATTGTGATGAGAAGACCATGGATAATTGTGATGACGAGCGTCATGGAGCACTGTAATGACAAGGGGTATGGAGCATTGTGATGACAGGGGTCATGGAGCATTGTGATGACTGAGGAGATGGAGCATCGTGATGACCGAGGACATGGAGCATCGTGATGACCAAGGCATGGAGCATTGTGATGGCAAGACCGTGGAGCATTGTGATGAGAAGACCATGGATAATTGTGATGACGAGCGTCATGGAACACTGTAATGACAAGGGGTATGGAGCATTTTGATGACAGGGGTCATGGAGCATTCTGAAGACAATGATCAGGGAGCATTCTGATGACAAGCTTGTGGAGTATTGTGATGACAATGACATAGAGCGTTGTGATGAAAAGGGCATGGAGCATTCTTATGAAAAAGGCATGGAGCATTTTCATGACAGTGTTCAAGGAGTATTCTGACGACAAGTGTCAGGGAGCATTGTGATGACAAGTGTATTGAGAATTGTGATGACAAAGGTCATGGAGCATTGTGACGACAAGTGCGTGTAGTATTGTCATGACAGTCATCATGGAGTGTTGTGATGACAAGTGTTATGGAACACTGTGATCACAAGGGGTTGGAGCATTGTGATGACAGAGGTCATGGACCATTTTGATTTCAAGGAGCATGGAGCATTGTGATGTCAAGGGCATGGAGCAATGTGATCCCAAGGTTCATGGAGGATTGTGATGAAAATGGTAATGGAGTATTGTGATGACAAGCTCATGGAGCATTGTGATGACAAGGTCATGTAGGATTTTGATGACACAGGCATGGAGAATTGTGATGATAAGGGTCATGGAGCACTGTGATGATAAGCGTCACGGAGCATTGTGATTACAGGGGTCATGGAGCATTGGGATGACAAGGGCATGGATCATTGTGATGACAAGTGTCATGGAGCATTGGGCTGAAAATGTTCATGGAGCATTGTGATGACAAGGGAATGGAGCATTGTGATGACAAGACTCCCGGATCATTGTGTTGTCAGGGGTCATGGAGTGTTGTGATGACAGTGGTCATGGAGGATTGTGATGATATGGGTCATGGAGCATTGTGATGAGAAGGTCATGAAGCATTGGGCTGAAAATGTTCATGGAGTATTGTGATGACAGGGGTCATGGAGCATTGTAATGAGAAGGGAATTGAGCACTGTGATGACAAGGTCCTGGAGCATTGTGATGGGAAGTCCATGGAGCCTTGTGATGACAATTCTCATGGAACATTCTGATGAAAAGGGGCATGGAGCATTGTGATTACAGGGGTCTTGGAGCATTGTGATGACAAGGGCATGGAGTATTGTGATGAGAAGGTCATGGAGCATTCTGATGACATGCGTCATGGAGCTTTGTGCTGACAAGGGCATGGAGTATTGTGATGAAAATGGCATGGATCATTGTTATGAAAAAGGCATGGAGCCTTGTCATGACAGGGTTCTAGGAATATACTGACGACAAGTGTCACGGAGCATTGTGATGACAAGTGTATTGAGCATTGTGATGACAAAGTTCATGGAGCATTGTGATGAGAAGACCATGGATAATTTTGATGATGAGCGTCATGGGGTGTTGTGATGATAAGTTTTATGGAACATTGTGATCACAAGGGTTTGGAGCATTGTGATGACAGAGGTCATGGAGCATTTTGATTTCATTGTGATGACAATAGGCTGAAGCATTATGGTGATGGGCACGGTGCATTGTGATGACAGCGTTCATGGAGCATTGAGATGAAAAGGGGCATGGAGCATTGTGATTACAGGGGTCTTGGAGCATTGTGATGACAAGGGCAAGGAGCATTGTGATGAGAAGGCCATGGAGCATTCTGATGACATGCGTCATTGAGCTTTGTGATGACAAGGGCATGGAGCATTGTGATTACAGGGGTCTTGGAGCATTGTGATGACAAGGGCCATGGAGTCTTGTGATGACAAGGCCGTAGAACATTGTGATGGCAGGGGTCATGGAGCATTGTTATGACAGGTGTAAGGGAGCATTGTGATGACAAGGGCATGGAGCATTGGTCTGAAAAGTTTCATGGATTATTGTGATGAGAGTGAGCATGGAGCATTGTGATGACAAGGGCACGGAACACAATGATACATGTGTCATGGAGGATTGCAATGACAAGGGCATGGAGCATTGTGATGACAAGCGTCATGGAGCTTTGTGATGAAAACGGCATGGAGCAATGTGATGAGAGGTTTCATGGAGCTTTGTGATGACAATGGCATGGAGCATTGTGATTCCAAGGGTCATGGAGCTTTGTGATGACATAGGCCATGGAGCATTTTGATGACAAGGGCGTGGTGCATTGTGATGAGAAGGGCAGGGAGCATTGTGATGACAGGGTCATGGAGCAATTGGATGAAAAGGGTCATGGAACATTTTGATGACAGTGTTTATGGAACATTGTGATGTTAGGGGTCATGGAGCATTGTGATGAAAAGGGTCATGGAGCATTGTGATGACAGGGGTTATGGAACATTGTGTTGTCAGGGGTCATGGAGCATTGTGATGATAAGAGCATGTAGCATTGTTGTGACAAGGGTCATGGAACATTGGGATGACAGGGTGGAGGGAGTATTGTGTTGACTAGTGATGGAACATTGTGATATCAGTGGTGAGAGAGCATTTTGATGAGAGGTGCATGGAGCATTGTGATGACAAGGCTGTGGAGCATTGTGATGAGAAACGCAGGGCACATTGTGATGACATGGGTCATGGAACATTGTGCTGACAAACGCATGGAGCATTGTGATGACAAGGTTTATGGAGCATTGTGATGACAACGATGTGGAGCATTGTGATGACAAGCGCATGGCACATTTGATGCCATGTGTCATGGAGTAATGTGCTGACAAAGGCATGGAGCATTGTGATGACAAGGGTCACCGAGCATTGTGATGAAATGTTCATGGAGTGTTGTGGTCACAAAGGTTACAGAGCCTTGTGATGACGAGGGCATGGACCATTGTGATGACAAAGGTCATGAAGCATTGTGATGACTGGAGTCACGGAGCATTGTGATGACAGGGGTCATAGAGCATTGTGATGAAAGGGCATGGAGCATTGTGATGACAGGGGCATGTTGCATTGGTTTGACAAGTTTCAGGGATTATTGTGATGACAGTGGGCATGGCGCATTGTGATGACAAGGGCATGGAGCATTGTGATGAGAAGGTCATGGAGTATTGTGAAGAAGGGTGTCAGGGAGCATTGTGATGACATATGTCATGGTCTATTGCAATGACAATGGAATGGAGCATTGTGATGCTAAGTGTCATGGAGGATTGTGATGACAAAGGTAATGGAGCATTTTGATGACAAGTGCTTGGAGCATTGTGATGACAAGGGTCATGGCGCATTGTGATAACAAGGGCCATTGAGAATTTTGATGACTTGTTCATGAAGCATTGTGATGACAATCACATGGAGCTTGCTATGACAGGGGTCATGGAGCATTACAATGACAAGTGCATAGAGAATTGTGATGACAAAACATGTAACACTGTGATGAGAAGTATCATGGAGCATAGTGATGCCAAGAACGTGGAGAATTGTGATGACAGGGGACATGGAGCATTGTGATGACCAGGGCATAGAGCATTGTGATGGCAAGACCGTGGAGCATTGTGATGAGAAGACCATGGATAATTGTGATGACGAGCGTCATGGAGCACTGTAATGACAAGGGGTATGGAGCATTGTGATGACAGGGGTCATGGAGCATTGTGATGACTGAGGAGATGGAGCATCGTGATGACCGAGGACATGGAGCATCGTGATGACAAGGCATGGAGCATTGTGATGGCAAGACCGTGGAGCATTGTGATGAGAAGACCATGGATAGTTGTGATGACGAGCGTCATGGAACACTGTAATGACAAGGGGTATGGAGCATTTTGATGACAGGGGTCATGGAGCATTCTGAAGACAATGATCAGGGAGCATTCTGATGACAAGCTTGTGGAGTATTGTGATGACAATGACATGGAGCGTTGTGATGAAAAGGGCATGGAGCATTCTTATGAAAAAGGCATGGAGCATTTTCATGACAGTGTTCAAGGAGTATTCTGACGACAAGTGTCAGGGAGCATTGTGATGACAAGTGTATTGAGAATTGTGATGACAAAGGTCATGGAGCATTGTGACGACAAGTGCGTGTAGTATTGTCATGACAGTCATCATGGAGTGTTGTGATGACAAGTGTTATGGAACACTGTGATCACAAGGGGTTGGAGCATTGTGATGACAGAGGTCATGGACCATTTTGATTTCAAGGAGCATGGAGCATTGTGATGTCAAGGGCATGGAGCAATGTGATCCCAAGGTTCATGGAGGATTGTGATGAAAATGGTAATGGAGTATTGTGATGACAAGCTCATGGAGCATTGTGATGACAAGGTCATGTAGGATTTTGATGACACAGGCATGGAGAATTGTGATGATAAGGGTCATGGAGCACTGTGATGATAAGCGTCACGGAGCATTGTGATTACAGGGGTCATGGAGCATTGGGATGACAAGGGCATGGGTCATTGTGATGACAAGTGTCATGGAGCATTGGGCTGAAAATGTTCATGGAGCATTGTGATGACAAGGGAATGGAGCATTGTGATGACAAGACTCCCGGATCATTGTGTTGTCAGGGGTCATGGAGTGTTGTGATGACAGTGGTCATGGAGGATTGTGATGATATGGGTCATGGAGCATTGTGATGAGAAGGTCATGAAGCATTGGGCTGAAAATGTTCATGGAGTATTGTGATGACAGGGGTCATGGAGCATTGTAATGAGAAGGGAATTGAGCACTATGATGACAATGTCCTGGAGCATTGTGATGGGAAGTCCATGGAGCCTTGTGATGACAATTCTCATGGAACATTCTGATGAAAAGGGGCATGGAGCATTGTGATTACAGGGGTCTTGGAGCATTGTGATGACAAGGGCATGGAGTATTGTGATGAAAATGGCATGGATCATTGTTATGAAAAAGGCATGGAGCCTTGTCATGACAGGGTTCTAGGAATATACTGATGACAAGTGTCACGGAGCATTGTGATGACAAGTGTATTGAGCATTGTGATGACAAAGTTCATGGAGCATTGTGATGAGAAGACCATGGATAATTTTGATGATGAGCGTCATGGGGTGTTGTGATGATAAGTTTTATGGAACATTGTGATCACAAGGGTTTGGAGCATTGTGATGACAGAGGTCATGGAGCATTTTGATTTCATTGTGATGACAATAGGCTGAAGCATTATGGTGATGGGCACGGTGCATTGTGATGACAGCGTTCATGGAGCATTGAGATGAAAAGGGGCATGGAGCATTGTGATTACAGGGGTCTTGGAGCATTGTGATGACAAGGGCAAGGAGCATTGTGATGAGAAGGCCATGGAGCATTCTGATGACATGCGTCATTGAGCTTTGTGATGACAAGGGCAGGGAGCATTGTGATTACAGGGGTCTTGGAGCATTGTGATGACAAGGGTCATGGAGCCTTGTGATGACAATGGTGTGGAACATTGTGATGGCAGGGGTCATGGAGCATTGTTATGACAGGGGTAATGGAGCATTGTGATGAGAAGGGCATGGAGCATTGGTCTGAAAAGTTTCATGGATTATTGTGATGAGAGTGGGCATGGAGCATTGTGATGACAAGGTCACGGAACACTGTGATCCATGGGTCATGGAGGATTGTAATGACAAGGGCATGGAGCATTGTGATGAGAAGGGCATCGAACATTGTTTTGACAAGCGTCATGGAGCTTTGTGATGACAAGGGCATGGAACAATGTGATGAGAGGGTTCATGGAACATTGTGATTCCAAGTGTTATGGAGATTTGTGATGACAAAAGTCATGGAGCATTTTGATGTCAAGGGCGTGGTGCATTGTGATTAGAAGGGCAGGGAGAATTTTGATGACAGGGTCATGCAGCAATTTGATGAAAAGTGTAATGGAACATTTTGATGACAGGGGTTATAGAACATTGTGATGTCAGGGGTCATGGAGCTTTGGGATGAAAAGGGTCATGGAGCATTTTGATGACAGGGGTTATGGAACATTGTGATGTCAGGGGTCATGGAACATTGTGATGATAAGGGGATGTAGCATTGTGATGACAGGGGTCATGGAACATTGTGATTACAGGGGTGAGGGAGTATTGTGATGACTAGTGATGGAACATTGTGATATCTCTGTTGAGAGAGCATTTTGATGAGAAGTGCATGGAGCATTGTGATTACAAGGTTTATGGAGCATTACGATGACAAGGTTGTGGACCGTTGTGATGAAAATCACGTGGCACATTGTGATGACAAGGGTCATGGAGCATTGTTCTGACAAAGGCATGGAGCATTGTGATGACAAGGGTCACGGAGCATTGTGACGAAAAGTTCATGGAGTATTGTTGTTACAAAGGTCACAGAGCCTTGTGATGATGTGGGCATGGACCACTGTGATGACAAATGTTATGAAGCATTGTGATGACTGGAGTCACAGAGCATTGTGATGACAAGGGTCATGGAGCATTATGATGACAAGGGCATGGAGCATTGTGATGACAGGGGCATGGAGCATTGGTCTGACAAGTTTAATAGATTATTGTGATGACAGTGGGCATGGGGCATTGTGATGACAAGGGCATGGGGCATTGTGATGAGAAGGTCATGGAGTATTGTGAAGACAGGTGTCAGGGAGCATTGTGATGACATATGTCATGGTCCATTGCTATGACAATGGCATGGAGCATTGTGATGCCAAATGTAATGGAGGATTGTGATGACAAATATAATGGAGCATTGTGATGACTAGGGCTTGGAGCATTATGATGACAAGGGCCATTGAAAAATTTCATGATAAGGTCGTGAAGCATTGTGATGACAAGGTGCTGGAGCATTATGATGAGAAAACCATGGAGCCTTGTGAGACAAGTCTCATGGAGCATACTGATGAAAAGGGGCATGGAGCATTGTGATTAGAGTGTCTTGGAAAATTGTGATGACAAGGGCATGGAGCATTGTGATGAGAAGGCCAAGGAGCTGTCTGATGACATGCGTCATTGAGCTTTGTGATGACAAGGGCATGGAGCATTGTAATTACAGGCGTCTGGGAGCATTGTGATGAAAAAGACATGGATCATTGTGATGAAAAAGGCATGGAGCCTTGTCATGACAGGGTTCAAGGAGCATACAGAGAACAAGTGTCAGGGAGCATTTTGATGACAAGTGTATTGAGCATTGTGATGACAAAGGTCATGGAGCATTGTGAAGAGAAGACCATAGATAATTGTGATGACGAGCGTCATGGGGCATTGTGATGACAAGTGTTATGGAATATTGTGATCACAAGGGTTTGGAGCAGTGTTATGACAGAGGTCATGGAGCATTTTGATTTCATTGTGATGACAATAGCCTGAAGCATTATGATGATGGGCATGGTGCATTGTGATGACAGGGTTCATGGATCATTGAGATAAAAAGGGACATGGAGCATTGTGATTACAGGTGTCTTGGAGCATTGTGATGAGAAGGGTCATGGAGCCTTGTGATGACAAGGCCATGGAACATCGTGATGGCAGGGGTCATGGAGCATTGTTATCACAGGGGTAATGGAGCATTGTGATCACAGGGGTAATGGAGCATTGTGATGGCAAGGGCATGGAGCATTCTGATGACATGCATCATGGAGCTTTGTGATGACAAGGGCATGTAGCACTGTGATTACAGGGGTCTTGGAGCATTGTGATGACAAGGGTCATGGAGCCTTGTGATGACAAGGCCGTGGAACGTTGTGATGGCAGGGGTCATGGAGCATTGTTATGACAGGGGTAATGGAGCATTGTGATGACAAGGGCATGGAACATTTGTCTGAAAAGTTTCATGGATTATTGTGATGAGAGTGGGCATGGAGCATTGTGATGACAAGGACACGGAACACAGTGATCCATGGGTCATGGAGGCTTGTAATGACAAGGGCATGGAGCATTGTGATGAGAAGGGCATCGAGCAGTGTGATGACAAGCACCATGGAGCTTTTTGATGACAATTGCATGGAACAATGTGATGAGAGGTTTCATGGAGTATTGTGATGACAATGGCATGGAACATTGTGATGCCAAGGGTCATGGAGCTTTGTGATGACAAAGGTCATGGAACATTTTGATGACAAGGGCGTGGTGCATTGTGATGAGAAGGGCAGGGAGCATTGTGATGACATTGTCATGGACCAATTTGATGAAAAGGGTGATGGAACATTTTGATGAGAGGCGTTATGTAACATTGTGATGTTAGGGGTCATGGAGTATTTTGATGAAAAGGGTCATGGAGCATTTTGATGACAGGGGTTATGGAACATTGTGATGTCAGGGATCATCGAACATTGTGATGATAAGTGCATGTAGCATTGTGATGACAGGAGTCATGGAACATTGTGATGACAGGGTTGAGGGAGTATTGTGATGAATAGTGATGTAACATTGTGATATCAGTGGTGAGAGAGCATTTTGATTTGAAGTGCATGGAACATTGTGATGACAAGGTTTATGGAGCATTGTGATGACAAGATTGTGGAGCACTGTGACGACAAGCGCATGGTGCATTGTGATGACATGGGTCATGGAGCATTGTGCTGACAAGCGCATGGAGCATTGTGATGACAAGGGTCATGGAGCATTGTGCTGAGAAAGGCATAGAGCATAGTGAAGACAAGGGTCAAAGGGCATTGTGATGAAAAGTTCATGAAGCATTGTGGTTAAAAAGGTCACAGAGACTGTTGATGACAAGGGCATGGACCACCGTGATGACAAAGGTCATGAAGCCTTGTGATGACTGGAGTCACGGAGCATTGTGATGACAGGGGTCATGGAGCATTGTGATAACAAGAGCGTGGGGCATTGTGATGACAAGGGCATGGAGCATTGGTCTAATAAGTTTCATGGCTTATTGCGATGACAGTTGGAATGGCACATTGTGATGACAAGGGCATGGAGCATTGTGATGACCAGGTCATTCATTATTGTGAAGACAGGTGTCAGGGAGCATTGTGATGGCATATGTAATGGCCCATTGTGATGACAATGCCATGGAGCATTGTGTTGCCAAGTGTCATGGAGGATTCTGATGACAAAGGTAATGGAGCATTGTGATGACAATGGCTTGGAGCATTGTGATGACAAGGGTCAGGGAGCATTGTGCTGACAAGTGCATGGAAAATTGTGATAACAAGGGACATGGAGCATTCTGATGACAAGCATATGGAGTATTTTGATGACAATAGCATGGAGCATTGTGTTGAAAATGGCATGGTGCATTTTGATGAAAAAGGCATGGAGCCTTTTTGTGACAGGGTTCAAGGAGCATTCTGACGACAAGTGTCAGGGAGCATTGTGATGACAAGTGTATCGAGAATTGCGATGACAAAGGTCATGGAGCATTGTGATGAAAAGTGCATGGAG
>NW_027640832.1:0-20574 GCF_949752795.1 Hyperoodon ampullatus | reverse complement strand
GGAGGAACACGAGCAGCATTTCTCGAACCGCAGTGTACACAATGGGCCCTTCCCCGACTGAACTTGTAGACGCAGGGTGTCCCGGGTGGGGCGATCTGCCTCAACCACGGCAGGCTCTAGTTAGGCCTATCAGCATTTGCCTCTCCCGGAAGGGCGCAGTGTTACACCAAGAGCCGTGCTTTACTTGCAGTTGGAACACAAGCGGACTTCTCCTCGTGTAGCGTCACCTCGGAAGGAGGTCGTTAGAGGACTGCTAAGCAGACTGTCTCCCCAGTGCAGCTCAGAGATGGGCAAGGGAGGAAAACTTGCATGGCACAGTGTACCTGCCAGAAATGTGTTCCTGATGCTGTCGGGTTTCTGAGGACATATAGCAGTCCCAAGGGAAAGTGCTGTGTGTCGTCCTTCGCTCGGCATACACAGAGGGCCTCTGAAGGGCCTACTGGCCTGGGTGTGGCCCCGCAGGCCCAGAGGGGCGGCGAGGTCCTCGGTGATGTTGTAGGGAAACGGGTGCACCCCCGAAGGGTCTCGGAGTCCTGACACGGGTACCAGAGTTCAAAGAAAGCACCACAGTGACGAAGACCTCAAAGAACTCCTGTGGGCTCCGTTCCTGCAGGGCCACTCTAGGCCTTACCTTGACGTAAGGACTCACATCGAATTTTCCTTTCGCTGTAGAGCATGACAGGATGAGCTCCTCACCAGGATATGGAAGCACCCTGTCTCTTTAGAGAAAATTCCTTTCCTTCATGGAGTCCTGCATACCGGGTCTACAGGCCCGTCAAAAACACTGTTTTCTCGGAAGCTTCAAGGCAGCATGAATGGGGATTTCAAGAGGGGAAAGCAGGGCTTGTGCCAGCAGGCCCCCATGTCCAGTGAACACGCAGCCTCTATCCTTGCGCTTTCTCACAAAGCATAAGACACTCTAGGGGCGCACTGGTCACACTTGCCTGAATCCACTTTTCTGCACAGGGTGTTCTGCACGGAGCGAGCTCCCTCGTCCAAGGATCGTGCGAGGAAAGCTATCGGGCCTTGGCCACTTTTAAGTCCCACAGAATGACAGGAAGAACTGTGCTTTGGTTGCAGTCGGAATGCAAGCCGACTTACTCCCGTCGCTGTGGGGTCTTCGGGTGTGAGTTCCTAGAAGGAATGCGAAGCAGATTGTTTTTCTAAGTACAGCTCAGATGAGGGCAACGAGGCAGACTTCCATGGCATGTAGGACGGGAGCAAAGAGATGTCCTGCAGCTGTTGGATGGCTGAGGAAGTCTAGCTGTCCCAAGGACGAGTGCCGTGTGTCGCCCTACACTGGGCGTACACAGAGTGACGCTGAAGAAAGGGCTTCCCGGCCTGGATGTTTCTGAGCAGGCCAGGGGAGGCTGCCGCTCCTCAGTGGTTCTGTAGGGAACAGGGAGCCCAGGCGAGGGTCCTAAGCGTCCGGAAAAGCCTACTAACGTTCAAATGAGGCGGAACTGCCACTAAGACCCCATGGTAACTGCTCCACGCTCCCGCTTCAGCAGGGCAAGTCAAGGCCTCACCTGAGGTAAGTACTCATGTCCAGTTTCCCTTTAGCTCTAGAGCATGACAGGATGAGCTCCTAACCAGGCTACGCAGGCACGCTGTTTTTCAGCGAAAAGTCCTTTTCTTCCCAGGGAGCTGCTTACAGTGTCTACGGGCCCGTCAGAAACACTGTGTTTTAGGAACCTGCAAGGCAGCATGAAAGGAGCTTTCAAAATGGGCAAGCAGGACTTGCCTGGCGGCACAGTGTGTGAGACTCAGCCTGCCGATGCAGGGGACACGGGTTCGCGCCCCGGTCCGGGAAGATCCCACATGCCGCCGAGCGACTGGGCCGGTGAGCCACGGCCGCTGAGCCTGTGCGTCCGTAGCCTCTGCCCCGCAACGGGGGATACCACCACAGTGAGAGGCCCGCATACCCAAAAAGATAATAATAATAATAATAAAAAGAATCCAGAACTGCCACGAAGAGCTCATGGAAACTGCTGTATGCGTCCGCTTCAGCAGGGCCATTCAGAGACTCCCGTCGAGGCAAGAGCTCACGTTGGCGCTACGCTTAGTTATCCGGGATCACAGCACGAGCTCCCTACCAGGCCTTGGAGGCACCATGTGTTAGTGGAGAAAAACTCCCTTTCTTCTCAAAGCCAGGCCTACAGTTTCTACAGGCCCCTCCAAAAGTCTGCCTCTCCGGGATAGTCAAGGCCCCGTGAATTGAACTTTCCAAACGGGAAACACGGCTTGTGCCATCAGGCCCGCATTTGCACGTAGACACGCAGTTATGCTTACCTGTAGATGTAACATGTCAAAAGAGAGAAGGTGCACAATGGGCCCTTCCCTGAATCAACGTCTTTACGCAGGGTCTTTGGCGTGTAGCAAATCGCCTCAAACGAGACAGGCTCTAGTGAGGCCTCTAAGCAGTTCCTCTCCCCAAACCCTGCACTTTTACACGAAGAACTCTGCCTTACTTGCAGGAGGAACACGAGCAGCATTTCTCGAACCGCAGTGTACACAGTGGGCCCTTCCCCGACTGAACTTGTAGACGCAGGGTGTCCCGGGTGGGGCGATCTGCCTCAACCACGGCAGGCTCTAGTTAGGCCTATCAGCATTTGCCTCTCCCGGAAGGGCGCAGTGTTACACCAAGAGCCGTGCTTTACTTGCAGTTGGAACACAAGCGGACTTCTCCTCGTGTAGCGTCACCTCGGAAGGAGGTCGTTAGAGGACTGCTAAGCAGACTGTCTCCCCAGTGCAGCTCAGAGATGGGCAAGGGAGGAAAACTTGCATGGCACAGTGTACCTGCCAGAAATGTGTTCCTGATGCTGTCGGGTTTCTGAGGACATATAGCAGTCCCAAGGGAAAGTGCTGTGTGTCGTCCTTCGCTCGGCATACACAGAGGGCCTCTGAAGGGCCTACTGGCCTGGGTGTGGCCCCGCAGGCCCAGAGGGGCGGCGAGGTCCTCGGTGATGTTGTAGGGAAACGGGTGCACCCCCGAAGGGTCTCGGAGTCCTGACACGGGTACCAGAGTTCAAAGAAAGCACCACAGTGACGAAGACCTCAAAGAACTCCTGTGGGCTCCGTTCCTGCAGGGCCACTCTAGGCCTTACCTTGACGTAAGGACTCACATCGAATTTTCCTTTCGCTGTAGAGCATGACAGGATGAGCTCCTCACCAGGATATGGAAGCACCCTGTCTCTTTAGAGAAAATTCCTTTCCTTCATGGAGTCCTGCATACCGGGTCTACAGGCCCGTCAAAAACACTGTTTTCTCGGAAGCTTCAAGGCAGCATGAATGGGGATTTCAAGAGGGGAAAGCAGGGCTTGTGCCAGCAGGCCCCCATGTCCAGTGAACACGCAGCCTCTATCCTTGCGCTTTCTCACAAAGCATAAGACACTCTAGGGGCGCACTGGTCACACTTGCCTGAATCCACTTTTCTGCACAGGGTGTTCTGCACGGAGCGAGCTCCCTCGTCCAAGGATCGTGCGAGGAAAGCTATCGGGCCTTGGCCACTTTTAAGTCCCACAGAATGACAGGAAGAACTGTGCTTTGGTTGCAGTCGGAATGCAAGCCGACTTACTCCCGTCGCTGTGGGGTCTTCGGGTGTGAGTTCCTAGAAGGAATGCGAAGCAGATTGTTTTTCTAAGTACAGCTCAGATGAGGGCAACGAGGCAGACTTCCATGGCATGTAGGACGGGAGCAAAGAGATGTCCTGCAGCTGTTGGATGGCTGAGGAAGTCTAGCTGTCCCAAGGACGAGTGCCGTGTGTCGCCCTACACTGGGCGTACACAGAGTGACGCTGAAGAAAGGGCTTCCCGGCCTGGATGTTTCTGAGCAGGCCAGGGGAGGCTGCCGCTCCTCAGTGGTTCTGTAGGGAACAGGGAGCCCAGGCGAGGGTCCTAAGCGTCCGGAAAAGCCTACTAACGTTCAAATGAGGCGGAACTGCCACTAAGACCCCATGGTAACTGCTCCACGCTCCCGCTTCAGCAGGGCAAGTCAAGGCCTCACCTGAGGTAAGTACTCATGTCCAGTTTCCCTTTAGCTCTAGAGCATGACAGGATGAGCTCCTAACCAGGCTACGCAGGCACGCTGTTTTTCAGCGAAAAGTCCTTTTCTTCCCAGGGAGCTGCTTACAGTGTCTACGGGCCCGTCAGAAACACTGTGTTTTAGGAACCTGCAAGGCAGCATGAAAGGAGCTTTCAAAATGGGCAAGCAGGACTTGCCTGGCGGCACAGTGTGTGAGACTCAGCCTGCCGATGCAGGGGACACGGGTTCGCGCCCCGGTCCGGGAAGATCCCACATGCCGCCGAGCGACTGGGCCGGTGAGCCACGGCCGCTGAGCCTGTGCGTCCGTAGCCTCTGCCCCGCAACGGGGGATACCACCACAGTGAGAGGCCCGCATACCCAAAAAGATAATAATAATAATAATAAAAAGAATCCAGAACTGCCACGAAGAGCTCATGGAAACTGCTGTATGCGTCCGCTTCAGCAGGGCCATTCAGAGACTCCCGTCGAGGCAAGAGCTCACGTTGGCGCTACGCTTAGTTATCCGGGATCACAGCACGAGCTCCCTACCAGGCCTTGGAGGCACCATGTGTTAGTGGAGAAAAACTCCCTTTCTTCTCAAAGCCAGGCCTACAGTTTCTACAGGCCCCTCCAAAAGTCTGCCTCTCCGGGATAGTCAAGGCCCCGTGAATTGAACTTTCCAAACGGGAAACACGGCTTGTGCCATCAGGCCCGCATTTGCACGTAGACACGCAGTTATGCTTACCTGTAGATGTAACATGTCAAAAGAGAGAAGGTGCACAATGGGCCCTTCCCTGAATCAACGTCTTTACGCAGGGTCTTTGGCGTGTAGCAAATCGCCTCAAACGAGACAGGCTCTAGTGAGGCCTCTAAGCAGTTCCTCTCCCCAAACCCTGCACTTTTACACGAAGAACTCTGCCTTACTTGCAGGAGGAACACGAGCAGCATTTCTCGAACCGCAGTGTACACAATGGGCCCTTCCCCGACTGAACTTGTAGACGCAGGGTGTCCCGGGTGGGGCGATCTGCCTCAACCACGGCAGGCTCTAGTTAGGCCTATCAGCATTTGCCTCTCCCGGAAGGGCGCAGTGTTACACCAAGAGCCGTGCTTTACTTGCAGTTGGAACACAAGCGGACTTCTCCTCGTGTAGCGTCACCTCGGAAGGAGGTCGTTAGAGGACTGCTAAGCAGACTGTCTCCCCAGTGCAGCTCAGAGATGGGCAAGGGAGGAAAACTTGCATGGCACAGTGTACCTGCCAGAAATGTGTTCCTGATGCTGTCGGGTTTCTGAGGACATATAGCAGTCCCAAGGGAAAGTGCTGTGTGTCGTCCTTCGCTCGGCATACACAGAGGGCCTCTGAAGGGCCTACTGGCCTGGGTGTGGCCCCGCAGGCCCAGAGGGGCGGCGAGGTCCTCGGTGATGTTGTAGGGAAACGGGTGCACCCCCGAAGGGTCTCGGAGTCCTGACACGGGTACCAGAGTTCAAAGAAAGCACCACAGTGACGAAGACCTCAAAGAACTCCTGTGGGCTCCGTTCCTGCAGGGCCACTCTAGGCCTTACCTTGACGTAAGGACTCACATCGAATTTTCCTTTCGCTGTAGAGCATGACAGGATGAGCTCCTCACCAGGATATGGAAGCACCCTGTCTCTTTAGAGAAAATTCCTTTCCTTCATGGAGTCCTGCATACCGGGTCTACAGGCCCGTCAAAAACACTGTTTTCTCGGAAGCTTCAAGGCAGCATGAATGGGGATTTCAAGAGGGGAAAGCAGGGCTTGTGCCAGCAGGCCCCCATGTCCAGTGAACACGCAGCCTCTATCCTTGCGCTTTCTCACAAAGCATAAGACACTCTAGGGGCGCACTGGTCACACTTGCCTGAATCCACTTTTCTGCACAGGGTGTTCTGCACGGAGCGAGCTCCCTCGTCCAAGGATCGTGCGAGGAAAGCTATCGGGCCTTGGCCACTTTTAAGTCCCACAGAATGACAGGAAGAACTGTGCTTTGGTTGCAGTCGGAATGCAAGCCGACTTACTCCCGTCGCTGTGGGGTCTTCGGGTGTGAGTTCCTAGAAGGAATGCGAAGCAGATTGTTTTTCTAAGTACAGCTCAGATGAGGGCAACGAGGCAGACTTCCATGGCATGTAGGACGGGAGCAAAGAGATGTCCTGCAGCTGTTGGATGGCTGAGGAAGTCTAGCTGTCCCAAGGACGAGTGCCGTGTGTCGCCCTACACTGGGCGTACACAGAGTGACGCTGAAGAAAGGGCTTCCCGGCCTGGATGTTTCTGAGCAGGCCAGGGGAGGCTGCCGCTCCTCAGTGGTTCTGTAGGGAACAGGGAGCCCAGGCGAGGGTCCTAAGCGTCCGGAAAAGCCTACTAACGTTCAAATGAGGCGGAACTGCCACTAAGACCCCATGGTAACTGCTCCACGCTCCCGCTTCAGCAGGGCAAGTCAAGGCCTCACCTGAGGTAAGTACTCATGTCCAGTTTCCCTTTAGCTCTAGAGCATGACAGGATGAGCTCCTAACCAGGCTACGCAGGCACGCTGTTTTTCAGCGAAAAGTCCTTTTCTTCCCAGGGAGCTGCTTACAGTGTCTACGGGCCCGTCAGAAACACTGTGTTTTAGGAACCTGCAAGGCAGCATGAAAGGAGCTTTCAAAATGGGCAAGCAGGACTTGCCTGGCGGCACAGTGTGTGAGACTCAGCCTGCCGATGCAGGGGACACGGGTTCGCGCCCCGGTCCGGGAAGATCCCACATGCCGCCGAGCGACTGGGCCGGTGAGCCACGGCCGCTGAGCCTGTGCGTCCGTAGCCTCTGCCCCGCAACGGGGGATACCACCACAGTGAGAGGCCCGCATACCCAAAAAGATAATAATAATAATAATAATAAAAAGAATCCAGAACTGCCACGAAGAGCTCATGGAAACTGCTGTATGCGTCCGCTTCAGCAGGGCCATTCAGAGACTCCCGTCGAGGCAAGAGCTCACGTTGGCGCTACGCTTAGTTATCCGGGATCACAGCACGAGCTCCCTACCAGGCCTTGGAGGCACCATGTGTTAGTGGAGAAAAACTCCCTTTCTTCTCAAAGCCAGGCCTACAGTTTCTACAGGCCCCTCCAAAAGTCTGCCTCTCCGGGATAGTCAAGGCCCCGTGAATTGAACTTTCCAAACGGGAAACACGGCTTGTGCCATCAGGCCCGCATTTGCACGTAGACGCGCAGTTATGCTTACCTGTAGATGTAACATGTCAAAAGAGAGAAGGTGCACAATGGGCCCTTCCCTGAATCAACGTCTTTACGCAGGGTCTTTGGCGTGTAGCAAATCGCCTCAAACGAGACAGGCGCTAGTGAGGCCTCTAAGCAGTTCCTCTCCCCAAACCCTGCAGTTTTACACGAAGAACTCTGCCTTACTTGCAGGAGGAACACGAGCAGCATTTCTCGAACCGCAGTGTACACAATGGGCCCTTCCCCGACTGAACTTGTAGACGCAGGGTGTCCCGGGTGGGGCGATCTGCCTCAACCACGGCAGGCTCTAGTTAGGCCTATCAGCATTTGCCTCTCCCGGAAGGGCGCAGTGTTACACCAAGAGCCGTGCTTTACTTGCAGTTGGAACACAAGCGGACTTCTCCTCGTGTAGCGTCACCTCGGAAGGAGGTCGTTAGAGGACTGCTAAGCAGACTGTCTCCCCAGTGCAGCTCAGAGATGGGCAAGGGAGGAAAACTTGCATGGCACAGTGTACCTGCCAGAAATGTGTTCCTGATGCTGTCGGGTTTCTGAGGACATATAGCAGTCCCAAGGGAAAGTGCTGTGTGTCGTCCTTCGCTCGGCATACACAGAGGGCCTCTGAAGGGCCTACTGGCCTGGGTGTGGCCCCGCAGGCCCAGAGGGGCGGCGAGGTCCTCGGTGATGTTGTAGGGAAACGGGTGCACCCCCGAAGGGTCTCGGAGTCCTGACACGGGTACCAGAGTTCAAAGAAAGCACCACAGTGACGAAGACCTCAAAGAACTCCTGTGGGCTCCGTTCCTGCAGGGCCACTCTAGGCCTTACCTTGACGTAAGGACTCACATCGAATTTTCCTTTCGCTGTAGAGCATGACAGGATGAGCTCCTCACCAGGATATGGAAGCACCCTGTCTCTTTAGAGAAAATTCCTTTCCTTCATGGAGTCCTGCATACCGGGTCTACAGGCCCGTCAAAAACACTGTTTTCTCGGAAGCTTCAAGGCAGCATGAATGGGGATTTCAAGAGGGGAAAGCAGGGCTTGTGCCAGCAGGCCCCCATGTCCAGTGAACACGCAGCCTCTATCCTTGCGCTTTCTCACAAAGCATAAGACACTCTAGGGGCGCACTGGTCACACTTGCCTGAATCCACTTTTCTGCACAGGGTGTTCTGCACGGAGCGAGCTCCCTCGTCCAAGGATCGTGCGAGGAAAGCTATCGGGCCTTGGCCACTTTTAAGTCCCACAGAATGACAGGAAGAACTGTGCTTTGGTTGCAGTCGGAATGCAAGCCGACTTACTCCCGTCGCTGTGGGGTCTTCGGGTGTGAGTTCCTAGAAGGAATGCGAAGCAGATTGTTTTTCTAAGTACAGCTCAGATGAGGGCAACGAGGCAGACTTCCATGGCATGTAGGACGGGAGCAAAGAGATGTCCTGCAGCTGTTGGATGGCTGAGGAAGTCTAGCTGTCCCAAGGACGAGTGCCGTGTGTCGCCCTACACTGGGCGTACACAGAGTGACGCTGAAGAAAGGGCTTCCCGGCCTGGATGTTTCTGAGCAGGCCAGGGGAGGCTGCCGCTCCTCAGTGGTTCTGTAGGGAACAGGGAGCCCAGGCGAGGGTCCTAAGCGTCCGGAAAAGCCTACTAACGTTCAAATGAGGCGGAACTGCCACTAAGACCCCATGGTAACTGCTCCACGCTCCCGCTTCAGCAGGGCAAGTCAAGGCCTCACCTGAGGTAAGTACTCATGTCCAGTTTCCCTTTAGCTCTAGAGCATGACAGGATGAGCTCCTAACCAGGCTACGCAGGCACGCTGTTTTTCAGCGAAAAGTCCTTTTCTTCCCAGGGAGCTGCTTACAGTGTCTACGGGCCCGTCAGAAACACTGTGTTTTAGGAACCTGCAAGGCAGCATGAAAGGAGCTTTCAAAATGGGCAAGCAGGACTTGCCTGGCGGCACAGTGTGTGAGACTCAGCCTGCCGATGCAGGGGACACGGGTTCGCGCCCCGGTCCGGGAAGATCCCACATGCCGCCGAGCGACTGGGCCGGTGAGCCACGGCCGCTGAGCCTGTGCGTCCGTAGCCTCTGCCCCGCAACGGGGGATACCACCACAGTGAGAGGCCCGCATACCCAAAAAGATAATAATAATAATAATAATAAAAAGAATCCAGAACTGCCACGAAGAGCTCATGGAAACTGCTGTATGCGTCCGCTTCAGCAGGGCCATTCAGAGACTCCCGTCGAGGCAAGAGCTCACGTTGGCGCTACGCTTAGTTATCCGGGATCACAGCACGAGCTCCCTACCAGGCCTTGGAGGCACCATGTGTTAGTGGAGAAAAACTCCCTTTCTTCTCAAAGCCAGGCCTACAGTTTCTACAGGCCCCTCCAAAAGTCTGCCTCTCCGGGATAGTCAAGGCCCCGTGAATTGAACTTTCCAAACGGGAAACACGGCTTGTGCCATCAGGCCCGCATTTGCACGTAGACGCGCAGTTATGCTTACCTGTAGATGTAACATGTCAAAAGAGAGAAGGTGCACAATGGGCCCTTCCCTGAATCAACGTCTTTACGCAGGGTCTTTGGCGTGTAGCAAATCGCCTCAAACGAGACAGGCGCTAGTGAGGCCTCTAAGCAGTTCCTCTCCCCAAACCCTGCAGTTTTACACGAAGAACTCTGCCTTACTTGCAGGAGGAACACGAGCAGCATTTCTCGAACCGCAGTGTACACAATGGGCCCTTCCCCGACTGAACTTGTAGACGCAGGGTGTCCCGGGTGGGGCGATCTGCCTCAACCACGGCAGGCTCTAGTTAGGCCTATCAGCATTTGCCTCTCCCGGAAGGGCGCAGTGTTACACCAAGAGCCGTGCTTTACTTGCAGTTGGAACACAAGCGGACTTCTCCTCGTGTAGCGTCACCTCGGAAGGAGGTCGTTAGAGGACTGCTAAGCAGACTGTCTCCCCAGTGCAGCTCAGAGATGGGCAAGGGAGGAAAACTTGCATGGCACAGTGTACCTGCCAGAAATGTGTTCCTGATGCTGTCGGGTTTCTGAGGACATATAGCAGTCCCAAGGGAAAGTGCTGTGTGTCGTCCTTCGCTCGGCATACACAGAGGGCCTCTGAAGGGCCTACTGGCCTGGGTGTGGCCCCGCAGGCCCAGAGGGGCGGCGAGGTCCTCGGTGATGTTGTAGGGAAACGGGTGCACCCCCGAAGGGTCTCGGAGTCCTGACACGGGTACCAGAGTTCAAAGAAAGCACCACAGTGACGAAGACCTCAAAGAACTCCTGTGGGCTCCGTTCCTGCAGGGCCACTCTAGGCCTTACCTTGACGTAAGGACTCACATCGAATTTTCCTTTCGCTGTAGAGCATGACAGGATGAGCTCCTCACCAGGATATGGAAGCACCCTGTCTCTTTAGAGAAAATTCCTTTCCTTCATGGAGTCCTGCATACCGGGTCTACAGGCCCGTCAAAAACACTGTTTTCTCGGAAGCTTCAAGGCAGCATGAATGGGGATTTCAAGAGGGGAAAGCAGGGCTTGTGCCAGCAGGCCCCCATTTCCAGTGAACACGCAGCCTCTATCCTTGCGCTTTCTCACAAATCATAAGACACTCTAGGGGCGCACTGGTCACACTTGCCTGAATCCACTTCTCTGCACAGGGTGTTCTGCACGGAGCGAGCTCCCTCGTCCAAGGATCGTGCGAGGAAAGCTATCGGGCCTTGGCCACTTTTAAGTCCCACAGAATGACAGGAAGAACTGTGCTTTGGTTGCAGTCGGAATGCAAGCCGACTTACTCCCGTCGCTGTGGGGTCTTCGGGTGTGAGTTCCTAGAAGGAATGCGAAGCAGATTGTTTTTCTAAGTACAGCTCAGATGAGGGCAACGAGGCAGACTTCCATGGCATGTAGGACGGGAGCAAAGAGATGTCCTGCAGCTGTTGGATGGCTGAGGAAGTCTAGCTGTCCCAAGGACGAGTGCCGTGTGTCGCCCTACACTGGGCGTACACAGAGTGACGCTGAAGAAAGGGCTTCCCGGCCTGGATGTTTCTGAGCAGGCCAGGGGAGGCTGCCGCTCCTCAGTGGTTCTGTAGGGAACAGGGAGCCCAGGCGAGGGTCCTAAGCGTCCGGAAAAGCCTACTAACGTTCAAATGAGGCGGAACTGCCACTAAGACCCCATGGTAACTGCTCCACGCTCCCGCTTCAGCAGGGCAAGTCAAGGCCTCACCTGAGGTAAGTACTCATGTCCAGTTTCCCTTTAGCTCTAGAGCATGACAGGATGAGCTCCTAACCAGGCTACGCAGGCACGCTGTTTTTCAGCGAAAAGTCCTTTTCTTCCCAGGGAGCTGCTTACAGTGTCTACGGGCCCGTCAGAAACACTGTGTTTTAGGAACCTGCAAGGCAGCATGAAAGGAGCTTTCAAAATGGGCAAGCAGGACTTGCCTGGCGGCACAGTGTGTGAGACTCAGCCTGCCGATGCAGGGGACACGGGTTCGCGCCCCGGTCCGGGAAGATCCCACATGCCGCCGAGCGACTGGGCCGGTGAGCCACGGCCGCTGAGCCTGTGCGTCCGTAGCCTCTGCCCCGCAACGGGGGATACCACCACAGTGAGAGGCCCGCATACCCAAAAAGATAATAATAATAATAATAAAAAGAATCCAGAACTGCCACGAAGAGCTCATGGAAACTGCTGTATGCGTCCGCTTCAGCAGGGCCATTCAGAGACTCCCGTCGAGGCAAGAGCTCACGTTGGCGCTACGCTTAGTTATCCGGGATCACAGCACGAGCTCCCTACCAGGCCTTGGAGGCACCATGTGTTAGTGGAGAAAAACTCCCTTTCTTCTCAAAGCCAGGCCTACAGTTTCTACAGGCCCCTCCAAAAGTCTGCCTCTCCGGGATAGTCAAGGCCCCGTGAATTGAACTTTCCAAACGGGAAACACGGCTTGTGCCATCAGGCCCGCATTTGCACGTAGACACGCAGTTATGCTTACCTGTAGATGTAACATGTCAAAAGAGAGAAGGTGCACAATGGGCCCTTCCCTGAATCAACGTCTTTACGCAGGGTCTTTGGCGTGTAGCAAATCGCCTCAAACGAGACAGGCTCTAGTGAGGCCTCTAAGCAGTTCCTCTCCCCAAACCCTGCACTTTTACACGAAGAACTCTGCCTTACTTGCAGGAGGAACACGAGCAGCATTTCTCGAACCGCAGTGTACACAATGGGCCCTTCCCCGACTGAACTTGTAGACGCAGGGTGTCCCGGGTGGGGCGATCTGCCTCAACCACGGCAGGCTCTAGTTAGGCCTATCAGCATTTGCCTCTCCCGGAAGGGCGCAGTGTTACACCAAGAGCCGTGCTTTACTTGCAGTTGGAACACAAGCGGACTTCTCCTCGTGTAGCGTCACCTCGGAAGGAGGTCGTTAGAGGACTGCTAAGCAGACTGTCTCCCCAGTGCAGCTCAGAGATGGGCAAGGGAGGAAAACTTGCATGGCACAGTGTACCTGCCAGAAATGTGTTCCTGATGCTGTCGGGTTTCTGAGGACATATAGCAGTCCCAAGGGAAAGTGCTGTGTGTCGTCCTTCGCTCGGCATACACAGAGGGCCTCTGAAGGGCCTACTGGCCTGGGTGTGGCCCCGCAGGCCCAGAGGGGCGGCGAGGTCCTCGGTGATGTTGTAGGGAAACGGGTGCACCCCCGAAGGGTCTCGGAGTCCTGACACGGGTACCAGAGTTCAAAGAAAGCACCACAGTGACGAAGACCTCAAAGAACTCCTGTGGGCTCCGTTCCTGCAGGGCCACTCTAGGCCTTACCTTGACGTAAGGACTCACATCGAATTTTCCTTTCGCTGTAGAGCATGACAGGATGAGCTCCTCACCAGGATATGGAAGCACCCTGTCTCTTTAGAGAAAATTCCTTTCCTTCATGGAGTCCTGCATACCGGGTCTACAGGCCCGTCAAAAACACTGTTTTCTCGGAAGCTTCAAGGCAGCATGAATGGGGATTTCAAGAGGGGAAAGCAGGGCTTGTGCCAGCAGGCCCCCATTTCCAGTGAACACGCAGCCTCTATCCTTGCGCTTTCTCACAAATCATAAGACACTCTAGGGGCGCACTGGTCACACTTGCCTGAATCCACTTCTCTGCACAGGGTGTTCTGCACGGAGCGAGCTCCCTCGTCCAAGGATCGTGCGAGGAAAGCTATCGGGCCTTGGCCACTTTTAAGTCCCACAGAATGACAGGAAGAACTGTGCTTTGGTTGCAGTCGGAATGCAAGCCGACTTACTCCCGTCGCTGTGGGGTCTTCGGGTGTGAGTTCCTAGAAGGAATGCGAAGCAGATTGTTTTTCTAAGTACAGCTCAGATGAGGGCAACGAGGCAGACTTCCATGGCATGTAGGACGGGAGCAAAGAGATGTCCTGCAGCTGTTGGATGGCTGAGGAAGTCTAGCTGTCCCAAGGACGAGTGCCGTGTGTCGCCCTACACTGGGCGTACACAGAGTGACGCTGAAGAAAGGGCTTCCCGGCCTGGATGTTTCTGAGCAGGCCAGGGGAGGCTGCCGCTCCTCAGTGGTTCTGTAGGGAACAGGGAGCCCAGGCGAGGGTCCTAAGCGTCCGGAAAAGCCTACTAACGTTCAAATGAGGCGGAACTGCCACTAAGACCCCATGGTAACTGCTCCACGCTCCCGCTTCAGCAGGGCAAGTCAAGGCCTCACCTGAGGTAAGTACTCATGTCCAGTTTCCCTTTAGCTCTAGAGCATGACAGGATGAGCTCCTAACCAGGCTACGCAGGCACGCTGTTTTTCAGCGAAAAGTCCTTTTCTTCCCAGGGAGCTGCTTACAGTGTCTACGGGCCCGTCAGAAACACTGTGTTTTAGGAACCTGCAAGGCAGCATGAAAGGAGCTTTCAAAATGGGCAAGCAGGACTTGCCTGGCGGCACAGTGTGTGAGACTCAGCCTGCCGATGCAGGGGACACGGGTTCGCGCCCCGGTCCGGGAAGATCCCACATGCCGCCGAGCGACTGGGCCGGTGAGCCACGGCCGCTGAGCCTGTGCGTCCGTAGCCTCTGCCCCGCAACGGGGGATACCACCACAGTGAGAGGCCCGCATACCCAAAAAGATAATAATAATAATAATAAAAAGAATCCAGAACTGCCACGAAGAGCTCATGGAAACTGCTGTATGCGTCCGCTTCAGCAGGGCCATTCAGAGACTCCCGTCGAGGCAAGAGCTCACGTTGGCGCTACGCTTAGTTATCCGGGATCACAGCACGAGCTCCCTACCAGGCCTTGGAGGCACCATGTGTTAGTGGAGAAAAACTCCCTTTCTTCTCAAAGCCAGGCCTACAGTTTCTACAGGCCCCTCCAAAAGTCTGCCTCTCCGGGATAGTCAAGGCCCCGTGAATTGAACTTTCCAAACGGGAAACACGGCTTGTGCCATCAGGCCCGCATTTGCACGTAGACACGCAGTTATGCTTACCTGTAGATGTAACATGTCAAAAGAGAGAAGGTGCACAATGGGCCCTTCCCTGAATCAACGTCTTTACGCAGGGTCTTTGGCGTGTAGCAAATCGCCTCAAACGAGACAGGCGCTAGTGAGGCCTCTAAGCAGTTCCTCTCCCCAAACCCTGCACTTTTACACGAAGAACTCTGCCTTACTTGCAGGAGGAACACGAGCAGCATTTCTCGAACCGCAGTGTACACAGTGGGCCCTTCCCCGACTGAACTTGTAGACGCAGGGTGTCCCGGGTGGGGCGATCTGCCTCAACCACGGCAGGCTCTAGTTAGGCCTATCAGCATTTGCCTCTCCCGGAAGGGCGCAGTGTTACACCAAGAGCCGTGCTTTACTTGCAGTTGGAACACAAGCGGACTTCTCCTCGTGTAGCGTCACCTCGGAAGGAGGTCGTTAGAGGACTGCTAAGCAGACTGTCTCCCCAGTGCAGCTCAGAGATGGGCAAGGGAGGAAAACTTGCATGGCACAGTGTACCTGCCAGAAATGTGTTCCTGATGCTGTCGGGTTTCTGAGGACATATAGCAGTCCCAAGGGAAAGTGCTGTGTGTCGTCCTTCGCTCGGCATACACAGAGGGCCTCTGAAGGGCCTACTGGCCTGGGTGTGGCCCCGCAGGCCCAGAGGGGCGGCGAGGTCCTCGGTGATGTTGTAGGGAAACGGGTGCACCCCCGAAGGGTCTCGGAGTCCTGACACGGGTACCAGAGTTCAAAGAAAGCACCACAGTGACGAAGACCTCAAAGAACTCCTGTGGGCTCCGTTCCTGCAGGGCCACTCTAGGCCTTACCTTGACGTAAGGACTCACATCGAATTTTCCTTTCGCTGTAGAGCATGACAGGATGAGCTCCTCACCAGGATATGGAAGCACCCTGTCTCTTTAGAGAAAATTCCTTTCCTTCATGGAGTCCTGCATACCGGGTCTACAGGCCCGTCAAAAACACTGTTTTCTCGGAAGCTTCAAGGCAGCATGAATGGGGATTTCAAGAGGGGAAAGCAGGGCTTGTGCCAGCAGGCCCCCATTTCCAGTGAACACGCAGCCTCTATCCTTGCGCTTTCTCACAAATCATAAGACACTCTAGGGGCGCACTGGTCACACTTGCCTGAATCCACTTCTCTGCACAGGGTGTTCTGCACGGAGCGAGCTCCCTCGTCCAAGGATCGTGCGAGGAAAGCTATCGGGCCTTGGCCACTTTTAAGTCCCACAGAATGACAGGAAGAACTGTGCTTTGGTTGCAGTCGGAATGCAAGCCGACTTACTCCCGTCGCTGTGGGGTCTTCGGGTGTGAGTTCCTAGAAGGAATGCGAAGCAGATTGTTTTTCTAAGTACAGCTCAGATGAGGGCAACGAGGCAGACTTCCATGGCATGTAGGACGGGAGCAAAGAGATGTCCTGCAGCTGTTGGATGGCTGAGGAAGTCTAGCTGTCCCAAGGACGAGTGCCGTGTGTCGCCCTACACTGGGCGTACACAGAGTGACGCTGAAGAAAGGGCTTCCCGGCCTGGATGTTTCTGAGCAGGCCAGGGGAGGCTGCCGCTCCTCAGTGGTTCTGTAGGGAACAGGGAGCCCAGGCGAGGGTCCTAAGCGTCCGGAAAAGCCTACTAACGTTCAAATGAGGCGGAACTGCCACTAAGACCCCATGGTAACTGCTCCACGCTCCCGCTTCAGCAGGGCAAGTCAAGGCCTCACCTGAGGTAAGTACTCATGTCCAGTTTCCCTTTAGCTCTAGAGCATGACAGGATGAGCTCCTAACCAGGCTACGCAGGCACGCTGTTTTTCAGCGAAAAGTCCTTTTCTTCCCAGGGAGCTGCTTACAGTGTCTACGGGCCCGTCAGAAACACTGTGTTTTAGGAACCTGCAAGGCAGCATGAAAGGAGCTTTCAAAATGGGCAAGCAGGACTTGCCTGGCGGCACAGTGTGTGAGACTCAGCCTGCCGATGCAGGGGACACGGGTTCGCGCCCCGGTCCGGGAAGATCCCACATGCCGCCGAGCGACTGGGCCGGTGAGCCACGGCCGCTGAGCCTGTGCGTCCGTAGCCTCTGCCCCGCAACGGGGGATACCACCACAGTGAGAGGCCCGCATACCCAAAAAGATAATAATAATAATAATAAAAAGAATCCAGAACTGCCACGAAGAGCTCATGGAAACTGCTGTATGCGTCCGCTTCAGCAGGGCCATTCAGAGACTCCCGTCGAGGCAAGAGCTCACGTTGGCGCTACGCTTAGTTATCCGGGATCACAGCACGAGCTCCCTACCAGGCCTTGGAGGCACCATGTGTTAGTGGAGAAAAACTCCCTTTCTTCTCAAAGCCAGGCCTACAGTTTCTACAGGCCCCTCCAAAAGTCTGCCTCTCCGGGATAGTCAAGGCCCCGTGAATTGAACTTTCCAAACGGGAAACACGGCTTGTGCCATCAGGCCCGCATTTGCACGTAGACACGCAGTTATGCTTACCTGTAGATGTAACATGTCAAAAGAGAGAAGGTGCACAATGGGCCCTTCCCTGAATCAACGTCTTTACGCAGGGTCTTTGGCGTGTAGCAAATCGCCTCAAACGAGACAGGCTCTAGTGAGGCCTCTAAGCAGTTCCTCTCCCCAAACCCTGCACTTTTACACGAAGAACTCTGCCTTACTTGCAGGAGGAACACGAGCAGCATTTCTCGAACCGCAGTGTACACAATGGGCCCTTCCCCGACTGAACTTGTAGACGCAGGGTGTCCCGGGTGGGGCGATCTGCCTCAACCACGGCAGGCTCTAGTTAGGCCTATCAGCATTTGCCTCTCCCGGAAGGGCGCAGTGTTACACCAAGAGCCGTGCTTTACTTGCAGTTGGAACACAAGCGGACTTCTCCTCGTGTAGCGTCACCTCGGAAGGAGGTCGTTAGAGGACTGCTAAGCAGACTGTCTCCCCAGTGCAGCTCAGAGATGGGCAAGGGAGGAAAACTTGCATGGCACAGTGTACCTGCCAGAAATGTGTTCCTGATGCTGTCGGGTTTCTGAGGACATATAGCAGTCCCAAGGGAAAGTGCTGTGTGTCGTCCTTCGCTCGGCATACACAGAGGGCCTCTGAAGGGCCTACTGGCCTGGGTGTGGCCCCGCAGGCCCAGAGGGGCGGCGAGGTCCTCGGTGATGTTGTAGGGAAACGGGTGCACCCCCGAAGGGTCTCGGAGTCCTGACACGGGTACCAGAGTTCAAAGAAAGCACCACAGTGACGAAGACCTCAAAGAACTCCTGTGGGCTCCGTTCCTGCAGGGCCACTCTAGGCCTTACCTTGACGTAAGGACTCACATCGAATTTTCCTTTCGCTGTAGAGCATGACAGGATGAGCTCCTCACCAGGATATGGAAGCACCCTGTCTCTTTAGAGAAAATTCCTTTCCTTCATGGAGTCCTGCATACCGGGTCTACAGGCCCGTCAAAAACACTGTTTTCTCGGAAGCTTCAAGGCAGCATGAATGGGGATTTCAAGAGGGGAAAGCAGGGCTTGTGCCAGCAGGCCCCCATTTCCAGTGAACACGCAGCCTCTATCCTTGCGCTTTCTCACAAATCATAAGACACTCTAGGGGCGCACTGGTCACACTTGCCTGAATCCACTTCTCTGCACAGGGTGTTCTGCACGGAGCGAGCTCCCTCGTCCAAGGATCGTGCGAGGAAAGCTATCGGGCCTTGGCCACTTTTAAGTCCCACAGAATGACAGGAAGAACTGTGCTTTGGTTGCAGTCGGAATGCAAGCCGACTTACTCCCGTCGCTGTGGGGTCTTCGGGTGTGAGTTCCTAGAAGGAATGCGAAGCAGATTGTTTTTCTAAGTACAGCTCAGATGAGGGCAACGAGGCAGACTTCCATGGCATGTAGGACGGGAGCAAAGAGATGTCCTGCAGCTGTTGGATGGCTGAGGAAGTCTAGCTGTCCCAAGGACGAGTGCCGTGTGTCGCCCTACACTGGGCGTACACAGAGTGACGCTGAAGAAAGGGCTTCCCGGCCTGGATGTTTCTGAGCAGGCCAGGGGAGGCTGCCGCTCCTCAGTGGTTCTGTAGGGAACAGGGAGCCCAGGCGAGGGTCCTAAGCGTCCGGAAAAGCCTACTAACGTTCAAATGAGGCGGAACTGCCACTAAGACCCCATGGTAACTGCTCCACGCTCCCGCTTCAGCAGGGCAAGTCAAGGCCTCACCTGAGGTAAGTACTCATGTCCAGTTTCCCTTTAGCTCTAGAGCATGACAGGATGAGCTCCTAACCAGGCTACGCAGGCACGCTGTTTTTCAGCGAAAAGTCCTTTTCTTCCCAGGGAGCTGCTTACAGTGTCTACGGGCCCGTCAGAAACACTGTGTTTTAGGAACCTGCAAGGCAGCATGAAAGGAGCTTTCAAAATGGGCAAGCAGGACTTGCCTGGCGGCACAGTGTGTGAGACTCAGCCTGCCGATGCAGGGGACACGGGTTCGCGCCCCGGTCCGGGAAGATCCCACATGCCGCCGAGCGACTGGGCCGGTGAGCCACGGCCGCTGAGCCTGTGCGTCCGTAGCCTCTGCCCCGCAACGGGGGATACCACCACAGTGAGAGGCCCGCATACCCAAAAAGATAATAATAATAATAATAAAAAGAATCCAGAACTGCCACGAAGAGCTCATGGAAACTGCTGTATGCGTCCGCTTCAGCAGGGCCATTCAGAGACTCCCGTCGAGGCAAGAGCTCACGTTGGCGCTACGCTTAGTTATCCGGGATCACAGCACGAGCTCCCTACCAGGCCTTGGAGGCACCATGTGTTAGTGGAGAAAAACTCCCTTTCTTCTCAAAGCCAGGCCTACAGTTTCTACAGGCCCCTCCAAAAGTCTGCCTCTCCGGGATAGTCAAGGCCCCGTGAATTGAACTTTCCAAACGGGAAACACGGCTTGTGCCATCAGGCCCGCATTTGCACGTAGACACGCAGTTATGCTTACCTGTAGATGTAACATGTCAAAAGAGAGAAGGTGCACAATGGGCCCTTCCCTGAATCAACGTCTTTACGCAGGGTCTTTGGCGTGTAGCAAATCGCCTCAAACGAGACAGGCGCTAGTGAGGCCTCTAAGCAGTTCCTCTCCCCAAACCCTGCAGTTTTACACGAAGAACTCTGCCTTACTTGCAGGAGGAACACGAGCAGCATTTCTCGAACCGCAGTGTACACAGTGGGCCCTTCCCCGACTGAACTTGTAGACGCAGGGTGTCCCGGGTGGGGCGATCTGCCTCAACCACGGCAGGCTCTAGTTAGGCCTATCAGCATTTGCCTCTCCCGGAAGGGCGCAGTGTTACACCAAGAGCCGTGCTTTACTTGCAGTTGGAACACAAGCGGACTTCTCCTCGTGTAGCGTCACCTCGGAAGGAGGTCGTTAGAGGACTGCTAAGCAGACTGTCTCCCCAGTGCAGCTCAGAGATGGGCAAGGGAGGAAAACTTGCATGGCACAGTGTACCTGCCAGAAATGTGTTCCTGATGCTGTCGGGTTTCTGAGGACATATAGCAGTCCCAAGGGAAAGTGCTGTGTGTCGTCCTTCGCTCGGCATACACAGAGGGCCTCTGAAGGGCCTACTGGCCTGGGTGTGGCCCCGCAGGCCCAGAGGGGCGGCGAGGTCCTCGGTGATGTTGTAGGGAAACGGGTGCACCCCCGAAGGGTCTCGGAGTCCTGACACGGGTACCAGAGTTCAAAGAAAGCACCACAGTGACGAAGACCTCAAAGAACTCCTGTGGGCTCCGTTCCTGCAGGGCCACTCTAGGCCTTACCTTGACGTAAGGACTCACATCGAATTTTCCTTTCGCTGTAGAGCATGACAGGATGAGCTCCTCACCAGGATATGGAAGCACCCTGTCTCTTTAGAGAAAATTCCTTTCCTTCATGGAGTCCTGCATACC
>NW_027640833.1:0-27000 GCF_949752795.1 Hyperoodon ampullatus | reverse complement strand
ATCAAACTCTGGTTTTATGCATCACCCCACCTCTCCTTCCCCCTTAAGCAGGCATAAGAGTGTTTTCTAAATGTGAGACAATTTTCTCT
Organism: Hyperoodon ampullatus; assembly: GCF_949752795.1. Taxonomy (NCBI): domain Eukaryota; kingdom Metazoa; phylum Chordata; class Mammalia; order Artiodactyla; family Ziphiidae; genus Hyperoodon; species Hyperoodon ampullatus. Next base: position 26,911 of record NW_027640833.1, on the reverse strand, counting down.
TTCCTAACTCAGTTCAAGTGTAGCCATGTTTACAGGATCTTCATAAGTGATATCTTATGATAAGTTTCTTTTTCTGTGTGACTTATTTCACTTAGAATCATCGTACCTGAATCCACCCATTTTGCTGCTACTGGTCTTATGACATTGATTTCATGACTGAGGGATATTCCATCATACATAAGTACCACAATTTTTTGAACCATTTTTATATTTCCTGGGATATTTAAGGCGTACCCAAGTTGAGGTCCTTGTAAGCAGTGCAGCCCTAAATTTTGGGGTGGCTCTGTCTTATTGATTTTCAGTTTTCCCAAGGTATATTCCCTAGACTGGAAGTGCCCTTGTCTCTGTAGCTCACTTCTTTACTTGTTTTACGGAACACAATGCACTCCTCCAGAGAGGCAGTTGGCAATTTACATCCCGCCCATCAGCATAACAAGGCTCCCTGTTCTCCAGGGCCTGTCTTGCCTTTCTGGTTTTTACACATTTTGTGGATGTCCCTTTTGACCGGTGGGAAGTGATACTTCTTTGTAGTGCAGATTTGCATTGCCCGCTTGCTTGCTTGGCCTAAAAGGGCGTATGCCTTTTCTCCTGAATATATTCAGGAGAAAACGCATACGCCCTTTTTGGCCAAGTGCATCACTGTCGAAGTTGTGCCCCTCTTCCTGTGCTTTAAAGGCGATTCCAACGTACCTCTTGAAATCTGTTTCCTGCTATTCTGCCTCGCATTCAAGTCCGCCTCGTTGCCTTCCCTCAACAGATTTTTGGACGATAGTTGTCCTTTATTACTCGGCCAGTTTGTGAATTGCTCTGCCCCTGAGCTCCATTTTTCAACTCGTTTTTTGTGAGCTGACCGCAAGTCCAAAATTCTGGTTCAGGACCTATGCTGGTTCCCGATGGGGGGCTGAGACTTTGGTTAATTCTTCTTCCTGCTGGGAAGTTAGAGTGATATGTGCCCGTCCAAATGCCTAACAGCTACTCTCTCATTGGTTCTCCCTCTTCCCTTTCATCCTCTGCCAAATTGGAAACCTGTGCGAACCAGGAGGTTAAAGGGGCTGTCTCTGCAAGTTGGGAGATTGATAGTAAAGTAGATGCAAAGTCAAACCGGAGCACCAGGAGAGGGAATATTCGTTGAGTTTTAGAAACCTTTCGTATTCACAGTGTGTCTGTTCTCTAGGTTTCCCGTACATGTTATAGCTGTAGTAATATTCCCTTCAACCTGGAGAGTTGGGACCCATGGAATGGGTTCCAGGCATTTGTGCTTTAAAGGGTCTGCATTTGCTCACCCAATCTCACCAATTGTCTCAGTCCCAATTGTCCCTCCTTATGCCACATCCAGCTGTCGTTGTAGATAGGGTCATTCCAGGTTTCATCAGAGACCCTGAAGGAATTGGAAAGAATTTCCCAGTTTTCTTGTTCTGTTTTTGAAATTCCTGTTTATAGTGGGTTTGAGCTGATTCTCGCTGCCATGTTTATGCCTGTCTAGACACATTTGATTCCCTTACGGAGACATATCAATACATAGGTTTTAAGATTCTTACTAGTCAGATATATTCCTCTGCGGGAAATATGGGGTTTTGAGTCCCTTTCACTGAGGAAGCTGTAGGTCTTGTCTATTCCATAGTTGGTTTTTGGAACGGTACCTGTGCTTATATCAAACTCTGGTTTTATGCATCACCCCACCTCTCCTTCCCCCTTAAGCAGGCATAAGAGTGTTTTCTAAATGTGAGACACTGTTCTCTTTCCTAACTCAGTTCAAGTGTAGCCATGTTTACAGGATCTACATAAGTGATATCTTATGATAAGTTTCTTTTTCTCTGTGATTTATTTGACTTAGAATCATCGTACCTGAATCCACCCATTTTGCTGCTACTGGTCTTATGACATTGATTTCATGGCTGAGGGATATTCCATCGTACGTAAGTACCACAATTGTTGAACCATTTTTATATTTCCTGGGATATTTAAGGTGTACCCAAGTTGAGGTCCTTGTAAGCAGTGCAGCCCTAAATTTTGGGGTGGCTTTGTCTTATTGATTTTCAGTTTTCCCAAGGTATATTCCCTAGACTGGAAGTGCCCTTGGTTCTGTAGCTCTGTTGTTTCCTTGTTTTAGGGAACACAATGCACTACTCCAGAGAGGCAGTTGGAAATTTACATCCCGACCATCAGCATAACAAGGCTCCCTGTTCTCCAGGACCTGTCTTGCCTTTCTGGTTTTTACACGTTTTGTGGATGTCCCTTTTGACCGGTGGGACGTGATACTTCTTTGTAGTGCAGATCTGCATTGCCCGCTTGCTTGCTTGACCAAAAAGTGTGTATGCGTTTTCTCCTGAATATATTCAGGAGAAAACGCATACGCCCTTTTTGGCCAAGTGCATCATTGTCGAAGTTGTGCCCCTATTCCTGTGCTTTAAAGGCGATTACAACGTACTTCTTGAAATGTGTTTCCTGCTATTCTGCCTCGCTTTCAAGTCCCCCTCGTTGCCTTCCCGTAACAGATTTTTGGACGATAGTTGTCTTTTATTACTCTGCCAGTTTGTGAATTGCTGTGGCCTTGAGCTCCATTATTCAACTCGTTTCTTGTGAGCTGACCGCAAGTCCAAAATTTTGGTTCTGGACTTATGCTGGTTCCCGGTGGTGGGCTGAGACTTTGGTTAATTCTTCTTCCTGCTGGGAAGTTAGAGTGATATGTTCCCGTCCAAATGACTAACAGCTACTCTCTCATTAGTTCTCCCTCTTCCCTTTCATCCTCTGCGAAATTGGAAACCTGTGCGAACCAGGACGTTAAAGGGGCTGTCTCTCCAAGTTGGGAGATTGATAGTAAAGCAGATGGAAAGTCAAACCGGAGCACCAGGAGAGGGACTATTCGTTGAGTTTTAGAAACCTTTCGTATTCACAGTGGGTACGTTCTCTAGGTTTCCCGTACATGTTATAGCTGTAGTAATATTCCCTTGAACCTGGAGAGTTGGGACCCATGGAATGGGTGCCAGGCATTTGTGCTTTAAAGGGTCTGCATTTGCTCACCCAATCTCACCAATCCTCTCAGTCCCAAGTGTCCAGCCTTATGCCACATCCAGCTGTCGTTGTAGATAGGGTCATTCCAGGTTTCATCAGAGACCCTGAAGGAATTGTAAAGAATTTCCCAGTTTTTTTGTTTTGTTTTTGAAATTCCTTTTTATAGTGGGTTTGAGCTGATTCTCGCTGCCATGTTTATACCAGTCTAGACACACTTGATTCCCTTACGGAGACATATCAATACATAGGTTTTAAGATTCTTACTACTCAGATATATTCCTCTGCGGGAAATATGGGGTTTTGAGTCCCTTTCACTGAGGAAGGTGTAGGTCTTGTCTATTCCATAGTTGGTTTTTGGAACAGTACCTGTGCTTAGATCAAACTCTGGTTTTATGCATGACCCCACCTCTCCTTCACCCTTAAGCAGGCATAAGAGTGTTTTCTAAAGGTGAGACACTGTTCTCTTTCCTAACTCAGTTCAAGTGTAGCCATGCTTACAGGATCTTCATAAGTGATATCTTATGATAAGTTTCTTTTTCTCTGTGACTTATTGCACTTAGAATCATCGTACCTGTATCCACCCATTTTGCTGCTACATGTCTTATGACATTGATTTCACGGCTGAGGGATATTCCATCGTACGTAAGTACCACAATTTTTGAAACATTTTTATATTTCCTGGGATATTTAAGGTGTACCCAAGTTGAGGTCCTTGTAAGCAGTGCAGCCCTAAATTTTGGGGTAGCTCTGACTTATTGATTTTCAGTTTTCCCAAGGTATATTCCCTAGACTGGAAGTGCCCTTGGCTCTGTATCTCTGCTGTTTACTTGTTGTAGGGAACACAATGCACTCCTCAGGAGAGGCAGTTGCCAATTTACATCCCGCCCATCTGCATAACAAGGCTCCCTGTTCTCCAGGACCTGTCTTGCCTTTCTGGTTTTTACACATTTTGTGGATGTCCCTTTTGACCGGTGGGAAGTGATAATTCTTTGTAGTGCAGATTTGCATTGCCCGCTTGCTTGCTTCGCCAAAAAGGGCGTATGCGTTTTCTCCTGAATATATTCAGGAGAAAACATATACGCCCTTTTTGGCCAAGAGCATCATTGTCGAAATTGTGCCCCTCTTCCTGTGCTTTAAAGGTGATTCCAACGTACCTCTTGATATCTGCTTCCTGCTATTCTGCCTCACTTTCAATTCTGCCTCGTTGCCTTCCCTCAACAGATTTTTGGACGATAGTTGTCCTTTATTACTCTGCCAGATTGTGAATTGCTGTGCCCTTGAGCTCCATTTTTCAACTCGTTTTTTTGTGAGCTGACCGCATGTCAGAAATTTTGGTTCAGGACCTATGCTGGTTCCCGTTGGGGGGCTGAGACTTTGGTTAATTCTTCTTCCTGCCGGGAAATTAGAGTGATATATGCCCGTCCAAATGCCTAACAGCTACTCTCTCATTGCTTCTCGCTCTTCCCTTTGATCCTCTTCCAAATTGGAAACCTGTGCGAACCAGGAGGCTAAAGGGGCTGTCTCTCCAAGTTGGGAGGTTGATAGTAAAGCAGATGGAAAGTCAAACCGGAGCTCCAGGAGAGGGACTATTCGTTGAGTTTTAGAAACCTTTCGTATTCACAGTGTGTCCGTTCTCTAGGTTTCCCGTACATGTTATAACTGTAGTAATATTCCCTACAACCTGGAGAGTTGGGAACCATGGAATGGGTGCCATGCATTATTGCTTTAAAGGGTCTGCATTTGCTCACCCAATCTCTCCAATCGTCTCAGTCCCAAGTGTCCCTCCTTATGCCACATCCAGCTGTCGTTGTAGATAGGGTCATTCCAGGTTTCATCAGAGACCCTGAAGGAATTGTAAAGAGTTTCCCAGTTTTTTTGTTTTGTTTTTGAAATTCCTTTTTATAGTGGGTTTGAGCTGATTCTCGCTAACATGTTTATGCCAGTCTAGACACACTTGATTCCCTTACGGAGACATATCAATACATAGGTTTTAAGATTCTTACTAGTCAGATATATTCCTCTGCGGGAAATATGGGGTTTTGAGTCCGTTTCACTGAGGAAGGTGTAGGTCTGGTCTATTCCATAGTTGGTTTTTGGAATGGTACCTGTGCTTATATCAAACTCTGGTTTTATGCATCACCCCACCTCTCCTTTCCTTTAAGCAGGCATAAGAGTGTTTTCTAAATGTGAGACACTGTTCTATTTCCTAACTCAGTTCAAGTGTAGCCATGTTTACAGGATCTTCATAAGTGATATCTTATGATAAGTTTCTTTTTCTGTGTGACTTATTTCACTTAGAATCATCGTACCTGAATCCACCCATTTTGCTGCTACTGGTCTTTTGACATTGATTTCATGACTGAGGGATATTCCATCGTACGTAAGTGCCACAATTTTTTGAACCATTTTTATATTTCCTGGGATATTTAAGGTGTACCCAAGTTGAGGTACTTGTAAGCAGTGCAGCCCTAAATTTTGGGGTGGCTCTGTCTTATTGATTTTCAATTTTTCCAAGGTATATTCCCTGGACGGGAAGTGCCCTTGGCTCTGTAGCTCTGTTCTTTACTTGTTTTAGGGAACACAATGTACTCCTCCAGAGAGGCAGTTGGCAATTTACATCCCGCCCATAAGCATAACAAGGCTCCCTGTTCTCCAGCGCCTGTCTTGCCTTTATGGTTTTTACACATTTTGTGGATGTCCCTTTTGACCGGTGGGAAGTGATACTTCTTTGTAGTGCAGATTTGTATTGCCCGCTTGATTGCTTGGCCAAAAAGCGCGTATGCGTTTTCTCCTGATTATATTCAGGAGAAAACGCATACACCCTTTTTGGCCAAGTGCATCATTGTCGAAGTTGTGCCCCTCTTCCTGTGCTTTAAAGGCGATTCCAACGTACCTCTTGAAATCTGTTTCCTGCTATTGTGCCTCGCTTTCAAGTGCGCCTCATTGCCTTCCCTCAACAGATTTTTGGACGATAGTTGTCCTTTATTACTCGGCCAGTTTCTGAATTGCTGTGCCCCTGAGCTCCATTTTTCATCTCGTTTTTTGTGAGCTGACCGCAAGTCCAAAATTTTGGTTCAGGACCTATACTGGTTCCCGGAGGGTGGCTGAGACTTTGGTTAATTCTTCTTCCTGCCGGGAAATTACAGTGATATGTGCCCGTCCAAATGCCTAACAGCTACTCTCTCATTGGTTCTGCCTCTTCCCTTTCATCCTCTGCCAAATTGGCAACATGTGCGAACCAGGAGGTTAAAGGGGCTGTCTCTCCAAGTTGGGAGGTTGATAGTAAAGCAGATGGAAAGTCAAACCGGAGCACCAGGAGAGGGACTATTCGTTGAGTTTTAGAATCCTTTCGTATTCACAGTGTGTCCGTTCTCTAGGTTTCCCGTACTTGTTATAACTGTAGTAATATTCCCTTCAACCTGGAGAGTTGGGACCCATGGAATGGGTGTCATGCATTATTGCTTAAAAGGGTCTGCATTTGCTCACCCAATCTCACCAATCCTCTCAGTCCCAAGTTTCCAGCCTTATGCCACATCCAGCTGTCGTTGTAGATAGGGTCATTCCAGGTTTCATCAGAGACCCTGAAGGAATTGTAAAGAATTTCCCAGTTTTTTTGTTTTGTTTTTGAAATTCCTTTTTATAGTGGGTTTGAGCTGATTCTCGCTGCCATGTTTATGCCAGTCTAGACACACTTGATTCCCTTACGGAGACATATCAATACATAGGTTTTAAGATTCTTACTAGTCCGATATATTCCTCTGCGGGAAATATGGGGTTTTGAGTCCCTTTCACTGAGGAAGGTGTAGGTCTTGTCTATTCCATAGTTGGTTTTTGGAACGGTACCTGTGCTTATATCAAACTCTGGTTTTATGCATCACCCCACCTCTCCTTCCCCCTTAAGCAGGCATAAGAGTGTTTTCTAAATGTGAGACACTGTTCTCTTTCCTAACTCAGTTCAAGTGTAGCCATGTTTACAGGATCTTCATAAGTGATATCTTATGATAAGTTTCTTTTTCTCTGTGACTTATTTCACTTAGAATCATCGTACCTGAATATACCCATTTTGCTGCTACTGGTCTTATGACATTGATTTCATGGCTGAGGGATATTCCATCGTACGTAAGTACCACAATTTTTTAAACCATTTTTATATTTCCTGGGATATTTAAGGTGTACCCAAGTTGAGGTCCTTGTAAGCAGTGCAGTCCTAAATTTTGGGGTGGCTCTGTCTTATTGATTTTCAGTTTTCCCAAGGTATATTCCCTAGACTGGAAGTGCCCTTGGCTCTGTAGCTCTGTTCTTTACTTGTTTTAGGGAACACAATGCACTCCTCCAGAGAGGCAGTTGGCAATTTACATCCTGCCCAACAGCATAAGAAGGCTCCCTGTTCTCCGGGGCCTGTCTTCCCTTTCTGGTTTTTACACATTTTGTGGATGTCACTTTGGACTGGTGGGAAGTGATACTTCTTTGTAGTGCAGATTTGCATTGCCCGCTTGCTTGCTTGGGCAAAAATGGCGTATGCATTTTCTCCTGATTATATTCAGGAGAAAACGCATATGCCTTTTTGGACAAGTGCATCATTGTCGAAGTTGTGCCCCTCTTCCTGTGCTTTAAAGGCGATTCCAACGTACCTCTTGAAATCTGTTTCCTGCTATTCTGCCTCGCTTTCAAGTTCGCCTCGTTGCCTTCCCTCAACAGATTTTTGGACGATAGTTGTCCTTTATTACTCGGCCAGTTTGTGAATTGCTGTGCCCCTGAGCTCCATTTTTCAACTCGTTTTTGGTGAGCTGACCGCAAGTCCAACATTTTGGTTCAGGACCTATACTGGTTCCCGGTGGGTGGCTGAGACTTTGGTTAATTCTTCTTCCTGCCGGGAAATTACAGTGATATGTGCCCGTCCAAATGCCTAACAGCTACTCTCTCATTGGTTCTGCCTCTTCCCTTTCATCCTCTGCCAAATTGGCAACCTGTGCGAACCCGGAGGTTAAAGGGGCTGTCTCTCCAAGTTGGGAGGTTGATAGTAAAGCAGATGGAAAGTCAAACCGGAGCACCAGGAGAGGGACTATTCGTTGAGTTTTAGAAACCTTTCGTATTCACAGTGTGTCCGTTCTCTAGGTTTCCCGTACTTGTTATAACTGTAGTAATATTCCCTTCAACCTGGAGAGTTGGGACCCATGGAATGGGTGCCATGCATTATTGCTTTAAAGGGTCTGCATTTGCTCACCGAATCTCACCAATCCTCTCAGTCCCAAGTTTCCAGCCTTATGCCACATCCAGCTGTCGTTGTAGATAGGGTCATTCCAGGTTTCATCAGAGACCCTGAAGGAATTGTAAAGAATTTCCCAGTTTTTTTGTTTTGTTTTTGAAATTCCTTTTTATAGTGGGTTTGAGCTGATTCTCGCTGCCATGTTTATGCCAGTCTAGACACACTTGATTCCCTTACGGAGACATATCAATACATAGGTTTTAAGATTCTTACTAGTCAGATATATTCCTCTGCGGGAAATATGGGGTTTTGAGTCCCTTTCACTGAGGAAGGTGTAGGTCTTGTCTATTCCATAGTTGGTTTTTGGAACGGTACCTGTGCTTATATCAAACTCTGGTTTTATGCATCACCCCACCTCTCCTTCCCCCTTAAGCAGGCATAAGAGTGTTTTCTAAATGTGAGACACTGTTCTCTTTCCTAACTCAGTTCAAGTGTAGCCATGTTTACAGGATCTTCATAAGTGATATCTTATGATAAGTTTCTTTTTCTCTGTGACTTATTTCACTTAGAATCATCGTACCTGAATATACCCATTTTGCTGCTACTGGTCTTATGACATTGATTTCATGGCTGAGGGATATTCCATCGTACGTAAGTACCACAATTTTTTGAACCATTTTTATATTTCCTGGGATATTTAAGGTGTACCCACGTTGAGGTCCTTGTAAGCAGTGCAGCCCTAAATTTTGGGGTGGTTCTGTCTTATTGATTTTCAATTTTTCCAAGGTATATTCCCTGGACTGGAAGTGCCCTTGGCTCTGTAGCTCTGTTGTTTACTTGTTTTAGGGAACACAATGTACTCCTCCAGAGAGGCAGTTGGCAATTTACATCCCGCCCAAAAGCATAACAAGGCTCCCTGTTCTCCAGCGCCTGTCTTGCCTTTATGGTTTTTACACATTTTGTGGATGTCCCTTTTGACCGGTGGGAAGTGATACTTCTTTGTAGTGCAGATTTGTATTGCCCGCTTGATTGCTTGGCCAAAAAGCGCGTATGCGTTTTCTCCTGATTATATTCAGGAGAAAACGCATATGCCCTTTTTGGCCAAGTGCATCATTGTCGAAGTTGTGCCCCTCTTCCTGTGCTTTAAAGGCGATTCCAACGTACCTCTTGAAATCTGTTTCCTGCTATTCTGCCTCGCTTTCAAGTCCGCCTCGTTGCTTTCCCTCAACAGATTTTTGGACGATAGTTGTCCTTTATTACTCGGCCAGTTTGTGAATTGCTGTGCCCCTGAGCTCCATTTTTCAACTCGTTTTTGGTGAGCTGACCGCAAGTCCAAAATTTTGGTTCAGGACCTATACTGGTTCCCGGAGGGTGGCTGAGACTTTGGTTAATTCTTCTTCCTGCCGGGAAATTACAGTGATATGTGCCCGTCCAAATGCCTAACAGCTACGCTCTCATTGGTTCTCCCTCTTCCCTTTTATCCTCTGTCAAATTGGCAACCTGTGTGAACCAGGAGATTAAAGGGGCTGTCTCTCCAAGTTGGGAGGTTGATAGTAAAGCAGGTGGAAAGTCAAGCCGGAGCACCAGGAGAGGTACTATGCGTTGAGTTTTAGAAACCTTTCGTATTCACAGTGTGTCCGTTCTCTAGGTTTCCCGTACATGTTATAGCTGTAGTAATATTCCCTTCAACCTGGAGAGTTGGGACCCATGGAATTGGTGCCTGGCATTTGTGCTTTAAATGGTCTGCATTTGCTCACCCAATCTCACCAATCGTCTCAGTCCCAAGTGTCCCTCCTTATGCCACATACAGCTGTCATTGTAGATATGGTCATTCCAGGTTTCATCAGAGACCCTGAAGGAATTGTAAAGAATTTCCCAGTTTTTTTGTTTTGTTTTTGAAATTCCTTTTTATAGTGGGTTTGAGCTGATTCTCGCTGCCATGTTTATGCCAGTCTAGACACACTTGATTCCCTTACGGAGACATATCAATACATAGGTTTTAAGATTCTTACTATTCAGATATATTCCTCTGCGGGAAATATGGGGTTTTGAGTCCCTTTCACTGAGGAAGGTGTAGGTCTTGTCTATTCCATAGTGGGTTTTTGGAACGGTACCTGTGCTTATATCAAACTCTGGTTTTATGCATCACCCCACCTCTCCTTACCCCTTAAGCAGGCATAAGAGTGTTTTCTAAATGTGAGACACTGTTCTCTTTCCTAACTCAGTTCAAGTGTAGCCATGTTTACAGGATCTTCATAAGTGATATCTTATGATAAGTTTCTTTTTCTGTGTGACTTATTTCACTTAGAATCATCGTACCTGAATCCACCCATTTTGCTGCTACTGGTCTTATGACACTGATTTCATGGCTGAGGGATATTCCATCGTTCATATGTACCACAATTTTTTGAACCATTTTTATATTTCCTGGGATATTTAAGGTGTACCCAACTTGAGGTCCTTGTAAGCAGTGCAGCCCTAAATTTTGGGGTGGCTCTGTCTTATTGATTTTCAGTTTTCCAAAGGTATATTCCCTAGACTGGAAGTGCCCTTGGCTCTGTAGCTCTGTTCTTTACTTGTTTTAGGGAACACAATGCACTCCTCCAGAGAGGCAGTTGGCAATTTACATCCTGCCCAACAGCATAAGAAGGCTCCCTGTTCTCCGGGGCCTGTCTTCCCTTTCTGGTTTTTACACATTTTGTGGATGTCACTTTGGACTGGTGGGAAGTGATACTTCTTTGTAGTGCAGATTTGCATTGCCCGCTTGCTTGCTTGGGCAAAAATGGCGTATGCATTTTCTCCTGATTATATTCAGGAGAAAACGCATACGCCATTTTTGGCCAAGTGCATCATTGTCGAAGTTGTGCCCCTCTTCCTGTGCTTTAAAGGCGATTCCAACGTACCTCGTGAAATCTGTTTCCCGCTATTCTGCCTCGCTTTCAAGTTCGCCTCGTTGCCTTCCCTCAACAGATTTTTGGACGATAGTTGTCCTTTATTACTCGGCCAGTTTGTGAATTGCTGTGCCCCTGAGCTCCATTTTTCAACTCGTTTTTGGTGAGCTGAACGCAAGTCCAAAATTTTGGTTCAGGACCTATACTGGTTCCCAGAGGGTGGCTGAGACTTTGGTAAATTCTTCTTCCTGCCGGGAAATTAGAGTGATATGTGCCTGTCCAAATGCCTAACAGCTACTCTCTCATTGGTTCTCCCTCTTCCCTTTCATCCTCTGTCAAATTGGCAACCTGTGTGAAACAGGAGGTTAAAGGGGCTGTCTCTCCAAGTTGGGAGGTTGATAGTAAAGCAGGTGGAAAGTCAAGCCGGAGCACCAGGAGAGGTACTATGCGTTGAGTTTTAGAAACCTTTCGTATTCACAGTGTGTCCGTTCTCTAGGTTTCCCGTACATGTTATAGCTGTAGTAATATTCCCTTCAACCTGGAGAGTTGGGACCCATGGAAAGGGTGCCTGGCATTTGTGCTTTAAATGGTCTGCATTTGCTCACCCAATCTCACCAATCGTCTCAGTCCCAAGTGTCCCTCCGTATGCCACATACAGCTGTCATTGTAGATATGGTCATTCCAGGTTTCATCAGAGACCCTGAAGGAATTGTAAAGAATTTCCCAGTTTTTTTGTTTTGTTTTTGAAATTCCTTTTTATAGTGGGTTTGAGCTGATTCTCGCTGCCATGTTTATGCCAGTCTAGACACACTTGATTCCCTTACGGAGACATATCAATACATAGGTTTTAAGATTCTTACTAGTCAGATATATTCCTCTGCGGGAAATATGGGGTTTTGAGTCCCTTTCACTGAGGAAGGTGTAGGTCTTGTCTATTCCATACTTGGTTTTTGGAACGGTACCTGTGCTTATATCAAACTCTGGTTTTATGCATCACCCCACCTCTCCTTCCCCCTTAAGCAGGCATAAGAGTGTTTTCTAAATGTGAGACACTGTTCTCTTTCCTAACTCAGTTCAAGTGTAGCCATGTTTACAGGATCTTCATAAGTGATATCTTATGATAAGTTTCTTTTTCTCTGTGACTTATGTCACTTAGAATCATCGTACCTGAATCCACCCATTTCGCTGCTACTGGTCTTATGACATTGATTTCATGGCTGAGGGATATTCCATCGTACATAAGTACCACAATTTTTTGAACCATGTTTATATTTCCTGGGATATTTAAGGTGTACCCAACTTGAGGTCCTTGTAAGCAGTGCAGCCCTAAATTTTGGGGTGGCTCTGTCTTATTGATTTTCAGTTTTCCCAAGGTATATTCCCTAGACTGGAAGTGCCCCTAGCTCTGTAGCTCTTTTCTTTACTTGTTTTAGAGAACACAATGTACTCCTCCAGAGAGGCAGTTGGCAATTTACATCCCGCCCATCAGCATAACAAGGCTCCCTGTTCTCCAGGGCCTTTCTTGCCTTTCTGGTTTTTACACATTTTGTGGATGTGCCTTTTGAGCGGTTGGAATTGATACTTCTTTGTAGTGCAGATTTGCATTGCCCGCTTTCTTGCTTGGCCAAAAAGGGCGTATGCGTTTTCTCCTGAATATATTCAGGAGAAAACGCATACGCCCTTTTTGGCCAAGTGCATCATTGTCGAAGTTGTGCCACTCTTCCTGTGCTTTAAAGGCGATTCCAATATACCTCTTGAAATCTGTTTCCTGCTATTCTGCCTCGCTTTCAAGTGCGCCTCGTTGCCTTCCCTCAACAGATTTTTGGACGATAGTTGTCCTTTATTACGCGGCCAGTTTGTGAATTGCTGTGCCCCTGAGCTCCATTTTTCAACTCGTTTTTGGTGAGCTGACCGCAAGTCCGAAATTTTGGTTCAGGACCTATACTGGTTCCCGGAGGGTGGCTGAGTTTTTGGTTAATTCTTCTTCCTGCCGGGAAATTACAGTGATATGTGCCCGTCCAAATGCCTAACAGCTACTCTCTCATTGGTTCTCCCTCTTCCCTTTCATCCTCTGCCAAATTGGCAACCTGTGCGAACCAGGAGGTTAAAGGGGCTGTCTCTCCAAGTTGGGAGGCTGATAGTAAAGCAGATGGAAAGTCAAACCGGAGCACCAGGAGAGGGACTATTCGTTGAGTTTTAGAAACCATTCGTATTCACAGTGTGTCCGTTCTCTAGGTTTCCCGTACATGTTATAACTGTAGTAATATTCCCTTCAACCTGGAGAGTTGGGACCCATGGAATGGGTGCCATGCATTATTGCTTTAAAGGGTCTGCATTTGCTCACCCAATCTCACCAATCCTCTCAGTCCCAAGTGTCCAGCCTTATGCCACATCCAGCTGTCGTTGTAGATAGGGTCATTCCAGGTTTCATCAGAGACCCTGAAGGAATTGTAAAGAATTTCCCAGTTTTTTTGTTTTGTTTTTCAAATTCCTTTTTATAGTGGGTTTGAGCTGATTCTCGCTGCCATGTTTATGCCAGTCTAGACACACTTGATTCCCTTACGGAGACATATCAATACATAGGTTTTAAGATTCTTACTAGTCAGATATATTCCTCTGTGGGAAATATGGGGTTTTGAGACCCTTTCACTGAGGAAGGTTTAGGTCTTGTCTATTCCATAGTTGGTTTTTGGAACGGTACCTGTGCTTATATCAAACTCTGGTTTTATGCATCACCCCACGTCTCCTTCCCCCTTAAGCAGGCATAAGAGTGTTTTCTAAATGTGAGACACTGTTCTCTTTCCTAACTCAGTTCAAGTGTAGCCATGTTTACAGGATCTTCATAAGTGATATCTTATGATAAGTTTCTGTTTCTCTGTGACTTATTTCACTTAGAATCATCGTACCTGAATCCACCCATTTTGCTGCTACTGGTCTTATGACATTGATTTCATGGCTGAGGGATATTCCATCGTACGTAAGTGCCACAATTTTTTGAACCATTTTTATATTTCCTGGGATATTTAAGGTGTACCCAAGTTGAGGTCGTTGTAAGCAGTGCAGCCCTAAATTTTGGGGTGGCTCTGTATTATTGATTTTCAGTTTTCCCAAGGTATATTCCCTAGACTGGAAGCGCACTTGGCTCTGTAGCTCTGTTCTTTACTTGTTTTAGGGAACACAATGCACTCCTCCAGAGAGGCAGCTGACAAATTACATGCCGCCCATCAGCATAACAAGGCTCCCTGTTCTCCAGGACCTGTCTTGCCTTTCTGGTTTTTACACATTTTGTGGATGTCCCTTTTGACCGTTGAGAAGTGATACTTCTTTGTAGTGCAGGTTTGCATTGTCCGCTTGCTTGCTTGGCCAAAAAGGGCATATGCGTTTTCTCCTGAATATATTCAGGAGAAAACGCATACGCCCTTTTTGGCCAAGTGCATCATTATCGAAGTTGTGCCCCTCTTCCTGTGCTTTAAAGGCGATTCCAACGTACCTCTTGAAATCTGTTTCCTGCTATTCTGCCTCGCTTTCAAGTCTGCCTCGTTGCCTTCCCTCAACAGATTTTTGGACGATAGTTGTCCTTTATTACTCGGCCAGTTTGTGAAATGCTGTGCCCCTGAGCTCCATTTTTCAACTGGTTTTTGGTGAGCTGACCGCAAGTCCAAAATTTTGGTTCAGGACCTATACTTGTTCCCGGTGGGTGGCTGAGACTTTGGTTAATTCTTCTTCCTGCCGGGAAATTACAGTATTATGTGCCCGTCCAAATGCCTAACAGCTACTCTCTCATTGGTTCTCCCTCTTCCCTTTCATCCTCTGCCAAATTGGCAACCTGTGCGAACCAGGAGGTTAAAGGGGCTGTCTCTCCAAGTTGGGAGGTTGATAGTAAAGCAGATGGAAAGTCAAACCGGAGCACCAGGAGAGGGACTATTCGTTGAGTTTTAGAAACCTTTCGTATTCACAGTGTGTCCGTTCTCTAGGTTTCCCGTATATGTTATAACTGTAGTAATATTCCCTTCAACCTGGAGGGCTGGGACCCATGGAATGGGTGCCATGCATTATTGCTTTAAAGGGTCTGCATTTGCTCACCCAATCTCACCAATCCTCTCAGTCCCAAGTGTCCCTCCTTATGCCACATCCAGCTGTCATTGTAGATAGGGTCATTCCAGGTTTCATCAGAGACCCTGAAGGAATTGTAAAGAATTTCCCAGTTTTTTTCTTTTGTTTTTGAAATTCCTTTTTATAGTGGGTTTGAGCTGATTCTCGCTGCCATGTTTATGCCAGTCTAGACACACTTGATTCCCTTATGGAGAAATATCAATACATAGGTTTTAAGATTATAACGAGTCAGATATATTCCTCTGCGGGAAATATGGGGTTTTGAGTCCCTTTCACTGAGGAAGGTGTAGGTCTTGTCTTTTCCATAGTTGGTTTTTGGAACGGTACCTGTGCTTATATCAAACTCTGGTTTTATGCATCACCCCACCTCTCCTTCCCCCTTAAGCAGGCATAAGAGTGTTTTCTAAATGTTTGACACTGTTCTCTTTCCTAACTCAGTTCAAGTGTAGCCATGTTTACAGGATCTTCATAAATGATATCTTATGATAAGTTTCTTTTTCTGTGTGACTTATTTCACTTAGAATCATCGTACCTGAATCCACCCATTTTGCTGCTACTGGTCTTATGACATTGATTTCATGGCTGAGGGATATTCCATCGTACGTAAGTACCACAATTTTCTGAACCATTTTTATATTTCCTGGGATATTTAAGGTGTACCCAAGTTGAGGTCCTTGTAAGCAGTGCAGCCCTAAATGTTGGGGTGGCTCTGTCTTATTGATTTTCAGTATTCCCAAGGTATATTCCCTAGACTGGAAGTGCCCTTGGCTCTGTAGCTCTGTTCTTTACTTGTTTTAGGGAACACAATGCACTCCTCCAGAGAGGCAGTTGGCAATTTACATCCCGCCCATCAGCATAACAAGGCTCCCTGTTCTCCAGGGCCTGTCTTGCCTTTCTGGTTTTTACACATTTTGTGGATGTCCCTTTTGACCGGTGGGAAGTGATACTTCTTTGTAGTGCAGATTTGCATTGCTCACTTGCTTGCTTGGCCAAAAAGGGCGTATGCGTTTTCTCCTGAATATATTCAGGAGAAAACGCATACGCCCTTTTTGGCCAAGTGCATCATTGTCGAAGTTGTGCCCCTCTTCCTGTGCTTTAAAGGCGATTCCAACGTACCTCTTGAAATCTGTTTCCTGCTATTCTGCCTCGCTTTCAAGTCCGCCTCGTTGCCTTCCCTCAACAGATTTTTGGACGATAGTTGTCCTGTATTACTCGGCCAGTTTGTGAATTGCTGTGCCCCTGATCTCCATTTTTCAACTCGTTTTTGGTGAGCTGACCGCAAGTCCGAAATTTTGCTTCAGGACCTATACTGATTCCCGGAGGGTGGCTGAGACTTTGGTTAATTCTTCTTCCTGCCGGGAAATTACATTGATATGAGCCCGTCCAAATGCCTAACAGCTACTCTCTCATTGGTTCTCCCTCTTCCCTTTCATCCTCTGCCAAATTGGAAACCTGTGCGAATCAGGAGGTTAAAGGGGCTGTCTCTCCAAGTTGGGAGGTTGATAGTAAAGCAGATGGAAAGTCAAACCGGAGCACCAGGAGAGGGACTATTCGTTGAGTTTTAGAAACCTTTCGTATTCACAGTGTGTCCGTTCTCTAGGTTTCCCGTACATGTTATAACTGTAGTAATATTCCCTTCCACCTGGAGAGTTGGGACCCATGGAATGGGTGCCATGCATTATTGCTTTAAAGGGTCTGCATTTGCTCACCCAATCTCACCAATCATCTCAGTCCCAAGTGTCCAGCCTTATGCCACATCCAGCTGTCGTTGTAGATAGGGTCATTCCAGGTTTCATCAGAGACCCTGAAGGAATTGTAAAGAATTTCCCAGTTTTTTTGTTTTGTTTTTGAAATTCCTTTTTATAGTGGGTTTGAGCTGATTCTCGCTGCCATGTTTATGCCAGTCTATACACACTTGATTCCCTTACGGAGACATATCAATACATAGGTTTTAAGATTCTTACTAGTCAGATATATTCCTCTGCGGGAAATATGGGGTTTTGAGTCCCTTTCACTGAGGAAGGTGTAGGTCTTGTCTATTCCATACTTGGTTTTTGGAACGGTACCTGTGCTTATATCAAACTCTGGTTTTATGCAGCAAACCACCTCTCCTTCCCCCTTAAGCAGGCATAAGAGTGTTTTCTAAATGTGAGACACTGTTCTCTTTCCTAACTCAGTTCAAGGGTAGCCATGTTTACAGGATCTTTATAAGTGATATCTTATGATAAGTTTCTTTTTCTGTGTGACTTATTGCACTTAGGATCATCGTACCTGAATCCACCCATTTTGCTGCTACTGGTCTTATGACATTGACTTCATGGCTGAGGGATATTCCATCGTACGTAAGTACCACAATTTTTTGAACCATTTTTATATTTCCTGGGATATTTAAGGTGTACCCAAGTTGAGGTCCTTTTAAGCAGTGCAGCCCTAAATTTTGGGGTGGCTCTGTCTTATTGATTTTCAGTTTTCCCAAGATATATTCCCTAGACTGGAAGTGCCCTTGGCTCTGTAGCTCTGTTCTTTACTTGTTTTAGGGAACACAATGCACTCCTCCAGAGAGGCAGTTGGCAATTTACATCCCGCCCAACAGCATAACAAGGCTCCCTGTTCTGCGGGGCCTGTCTTCCCTTTCTGGTTTTTACACATTTCGTGGTTGTCACTTTGGACTGGTGGGAAGTGATACTTCTTTGTAGTGCAGATTTGCATTGCCTGCTTGCTTGCTTGGCCAAAATGGGCGTATGCCTTTTCTCCTGAATATATTCAGGAGAAAACGCATACGCCCTTTTTGGCCAAGTGAATCATTTTCGAAGTTGTGCCCCTCTTCCTGTGCTTTAAAGGCGATTCCAACGTACCTCTTGAAATCTGTTTCCTGCTATTCTGCCTCGCTTTCAAGTCCGCCTCGTTGCCTTCCCTCAACAGATTTTTGGACGATAGTTGTCCTTTCTTACTCGGCCAGTTTGTGAATTGCTGTGCCCCTGAGCTCCATTTTTCAACTCGTTTTTGGTGAGCTGACCGCAAGTCCAAAATTTTGGTTCAGGACCTATACTGGTTCCCGGTGGGTGGCTGAGACTTTGGTTAATTCTTCTTCCTGCCGGGAAATTACAGTGATATGTGCCCGGCCAAATGCCTAACAGCTACTCTCTCATTGGTTCTCCCTCTTCCCTTTCATCCTCTGCCAAATTGGAAACCTGTGCGAACCAGGAGGCTAAAGGGGCTGTCTCTCCAAGTTGGGAGGTTGATAGTAAAGCAGATGGAAAGTCAAACCGGAGCACCAGGAGAGGGACTATTCGTTGAGATTTAGAAACCTTTCGTATTAACAGAGTGTCCGTTCTCTAGGTTTCCCGTACATGTTATAACTGTAGTAATATTGCCTTCAACCTGGAGAGTTGGGACCCATGGAATTGGTGCCATGCATTATTGCTTTAAAGGGTCTGCATTTGCTCACCCAATCTCACCAATCCTCTCAGTCCAAAGTGTCCAGCCTTATGCCACATCCAGCTGTTGTTGTAGATATGGTCATTCCAGGTTTCATCAGAGACCCTGAAGGAATTGTAAAGAATTTCCCAGTTTTTTTGTTTTGTTTTTGAAATTCCTTTTTATAGTGGGTTTGAGCTGATTCTCGCTGCCATGTTTATGCCAGTCTAGACACACTTGATTCCCTTAGGGAGACATATCAATACTTAGGTTTTAAAGTTCTTACTAGTCAGATATATTCCTCTGTGGGAAATATGGGGTTTTGTGTCCCTTTCACTGAGGAAGGTGTAGCTCTTGTCTATTCCATACTTGGTTTTTGGAACGGTACCTGTGCTTAGATCAAACTCTGGTTTTATGCATCACCCCACCTCTCCTTCCCCCTTAAGCAGGCATAAGAGTGTTTTCTAAATGTGAGACACTGTTCTCTTTCCTAACTCAGTTCAAGTGTAGCCATGTTTACAGGATCTTCATAAGTGATATTTTATGATAAGTTTCTTTTTCTGTGTGACTTATTTCACTTAGAATCATCGTACCTGAATCCACCCATTTTGCTGCTACTGGTCTTATGACATTGATTTCATGGCTGAGGGACATTCCATCATACGTAAGTACCACAATATTTTGAACAATTTTTATATTTCCTGGGATATTTAAGGTGTACCCAAGTTGAGGTCCTTGTAAGCAGTGCAGCCCTAAATTTTGGGGTGGCTCTGTCTTATTGATTTTCAGTTTTCCCAAGGTATATTCCCTAGACTGGAAGTGCCCTTGGCTCTGTAGCTCTGTTGTTTACTTGGTTTAGGGAACACAATGCACTCCTCCAGAGAGGCAGTTGGCAATTTACATCCCGCCCATCAGCATAACAAGGCTCCCTGTTCTCCAGGGCCTGTCTTGCCTTTCGGGTTTTTACACATTTTGTGGATGTCCCTTTTGACCGATGGGAAGTGATACTTCTTTGTAGTGCAGATTTGCATTGCCCGCTTGCTAGCTTGGCCAGAAAGGGCGTATGTGTTTTCTCCTGAATATATTCAGTAGAAAACGCATACGCCCTTTTTGGCCAAGTGCATCATTGTCGAAGTTGTGCCCCTCTTCCTGTGCTTTAAAGGTGATTCCAACGTACCTCTTGAAATCTGTTTCCTGCTATTCTGCCTCGCTTTCAAGTCCGCCTCGTTGCCTTCCCTCAACAGATTTTTGGACGATAGTTGTCCTTTATTACTCGGCCAGTTTGTGAATTGCTGTGCCCCTGAGCTCCATTTTTCAACTCGTTTTTGGTGAGCTGACCGCAAGTCCAGAATTTTGGTTCAGGACCTATACTGGTTCCCGGTGGGTGGCTGAGACTTTGGTTAATTCTTCTTCCTGCCGGGAAATTAGAGTGATATGTGCCCGTCCAAATGCCTAACAGCTACGCTCTCAGTGGTTCTCCTTCTTCCCTTTCATCCTCTGCCAAATTGGCAACCTGTGCGAACCAGGAGTTTAAAGGGGCTGTCTCTACAAGTTGGGAGGTTTATAGTAAAGGAGATGGAAAGTCAAACAGAAGCACGAGGAGAGGGATTTTTCGTTGAGTTGTAGAAAACTTTCGTATTCACAGTGTGTCCGTTCTCTAGGTTTTCCGTACATGTTATAACTCTAGTAATATTCCCTTCAACCTGGAGAGTTGGGACCCATCGAATGGGTGCCATGCATTATTGCTTTAAAGGGTCTGCATTTGCTCACCCAATCTCACCAATCCTCTCAGTCCCAAGTGTCCAGCCTTATGCCACATCCAGCTGTCATTGTAGTTTGGGTCATTCCAGGTTTCATCAGAGACCCTGAAGGAATTGTAAAGAATTTCCCAGTTTTTTTGTTTTGTTTTTGAAATTCCTTTTTATAGTGGGTTTGAGCTGTTTCTCGCTGCCATGGTTATGCCAGTCTAGACACACTTGATTCCCTTACGGAGACATATCAATACATAGGTTTTAAGAATCTTACTAGTCAGATATATTCCTCTGCAGGAAATATGGGGTTTTGAGTCCCTTTCACTGAGGAAGGTGTAGGTCTTGTCTATTCCATAGTTGGTTTTTGGAACGGTACCTGTGCTTATATCAAACTCTGGTTTTATGCATCACCCCACCTGTCCTTCCCCCTTAAGCAGGCATAAGAGTGTTTTCTAAATGTGAGACACTGTTCTCTTTCCTAACTCAGTTCAAGTGTAGCCATGTTTACAGGATCTTTATAAGTGATATCTTATGATAAGTTTCTTTTTCTGTGTGACTTATTGCACTTAGGATCATCGTACCTGAATCCACCCATTTTGCTGCTACTGGTCTTATGACATTGACTTCATTGCTGAGGGATATTCCATCGTACGTAAGTACCACAATTTTTTGAACCATTTTTATATTTCCTGGGATATTTAAGGTGTACCCAAGTTGAGGTCCTTGTAAGCAGTGCAGCCTTAACTTTTGGGGTGGCTCTGTCTTATTGATTTTCAGTTTTCCCAAGGTATATTCCCTAGACTGGAAGTGCCCTAGGCTCTGTAGCTCTGTTGTTTACTTCTTTTAGGGAACACAATGCACTCCTCCAGAGAGGCAGTTGGCAATTTACATCCCGCCCATCAGCATAACAAGGCTCCCTGTTCTCCATGGCCAGTCTTGCCTTTCTGGTTTTTACACATTTTGTGGATGTCCCTTTTGACCGGTGGGAAGTGATACTTCTTTGTAGTGCAGATTTGCATTGCCCGCTTGCTTGCCTGGCCAAAAAGGGCGTATGCGTTTTCTCCTGAATATATTCAGGAGAAAACGCATACGCCCTTTTTGGCCAAGTGCATCATTGTCGAGGTTGTGCCCATCTTCCTGTGCTTTAAAGGCGATTCCAATGTACCTCTTGAAATCTGTTTCCCGCTATTCTGCCTCGCTTTCAAGTCCGCCTCGTTGCCTTCCCTCAACAGATTTTTGGAAGATAGTTGTCCTTTATTACTCGGCCAGTTTGTGAATTGCTGTGCCCCTGAGCTCCATTTTTCAACTCGTTTTTGGTGAGCCGACCGCAAGTCCAAAATTTTGGTTCAGGACCTATACTGGTTCCCAGTGGGTGGCTGAGACTTTGGTTAATTCTTCTTCCTGCCGGGAAATTACAGTGATATGTGCCCGTCCAAATGCCTAACAGCTACTCTCTCATTGGTTCTCCCTCTTCCCTTTCATCCTCTGCCAAATTGG
Source organism: Hyperoodon ampullatus (assembly GCF_949752795.1). Classification (NCBI taxonomy): domain Eukaryota; kingdom Metazoa; phylum Chordata; class Mammalia; order Artiodactyla; family Ziphiidae; genus Hyperoodon; species Hyperoodon ampullatus. Next base: position 5,024 of record NW_027640833.1, on the reverse strand, counting down.
AAACCTGTGCGAACCAGGAGGTTAAAGGGGCTGTCTCTCCAAGTTTGGAGGTTAATAGTAAAGCAGATGGAAACTCAAACCGGAGCACCAGGAGAGGGACTATACGTTGGGTTTTAGAAACCTTTCGTATTCACAGTGTGTCCGTTCTTTAGGTTTCCCGTACATGTTATAGCTGTAGTAATATTCCCTTCAACCTGGAGAGTTGGTACCCATGGAATGCATGCCAGGCATTTGTGATTTAAAGGGTCTGCATTTGCTCACCCAATCTCACCAATCCTCTCAGTCCCAAGTGTCCAGCCTTATGCCACATCCAGCTGTCGTTGTAGATAGGGTCATTCCAGGTTTCATCAGAGACCCTGAAGGAATTGTAAAGAATTTCCCAGTTTTTTTGTTTTGTTTTTGAAATTCCTTTTTATAGTGGGTTTGAGCTGATTCTCGCTGCCATGTTTATGCCAGTCTAGACACACTTGATTCCCTTACGGAGACATATCAATACATAGGTTTTAAGATTCTTACTAGTCAGATATATTCCTCTGCGGGAAATATGGGGTTTTCAGTCCCTTTCACTGAGGAAGGTGTAGGTCTTGTCTATTCCATAGTTGGTTTTTGGAACGGTACCTGTGCTTATATCAAACTCTGGTTTTATGCAGCACACCACCTCTCCTTCCCCCTTAAGCAGGCATAAGAGTGTTTTCTAAATGTGAGACACTGTTCCCTTTCCTAACTCAGTTCAAGTGTAGCCATGTTTACAGGATCTTCATAAGTGATATCTTATGATAAGTTTCTTTTTCTGTGTGACTTATTTCACTTAGAATCATCGTACCTGAATACACCAATTTTGCTGCTACTGGTCTTATGACATTGATTTCATGGCTGAGGGATATTCCATCGTACGTAAGTACCACAATTTTTTGAACCATTTTTATATTTCCTGGGATATTTAAGGTGTACCCAAGTTGAGGTCCTTGTAAGCAGTGCAGCCCTAAATTTTGGGGTGGCTCTGTCTTATTGATTTTCAGTTTTCCCAAGGTATATTCCCTAGACTGGAAGTGCCCTTGGCTCTGTAGCTCTGTTCTTTACTTGTTTTAGGGAACACAATGCACTCCTCCAGAGAGGCAGTTGGCAATTTACATCCCGCCCAACAGCATAACAAGGCTCCCTGTTCTCCGGGGCCTGGCTTCCCTTTCTGGTTTTTACACATTTCGTGGTTGTCACTTTGGACTGGTGGGAAGTGATACTTCTTTGTAGTGCAGATTTGCATTGCCCGCTTGCTTGCTTGGCCAAAAAGAGCGTATGCGTTTTCTCCTGAGGAGAAAACGCATACACCCTTTTTGGCCAAGTGAATCATTGTCGTAGTTGTGCCCCTCTTCCTGTGCTTTAAAGGCGATTCCAACGTACCTCTTGAAATCTGTTTCCTGCTATTCTGCTTCGCTTTCAAGTCCGCCTCGTTGCCTTTCCTCAACAGATTTTTGGACGATAGTTGTCCTTTATTACTAGGCCAGTTTGTGAATTGCTGTGCCCCTGAGCGCCATTCTTCAACACGTTTTTGGTGAGCCGACCGCAAGTCCAAAATTTTGGTTCAGGAACTATACTGGTTCCCGGTGGGTGGCTGAGACTTTGGTTAATTCTTCATCCTGCCAGGAAATTAGAGTGATATGTGCCCGTCCAAATGCCTAACAGCTACTCTCTCATTGGTTCTCCCTCTTCCCTTTCATCCTCTGCCAAATTGGCAACCTGTGTGAACCAGGAGGTTAAAGGGGCTGTCTCTCCAAGTTGGGAGGTTGATAGTAAAGCAGGTGGAAAGTCAAGCCGGAGAACCAGGAGAGGGACTATTCGTTGAGTTTTAGAAACCTTTCGTATTCACAGTGTGTCCGTTCTCTAGGTTTCCCGTACATGTTATAGTTGTAGTAATATTCCCTTCAACCTGGAGAGTTGGGACCCATGGAATGGGTGCCAGGCATTTGTGCTTTAAATGGTCTGCATTTGCTCACCCAATCTCACCAATCATCTCAGTCCCAAGTGTCCCTCCTTATGCCACATCCAGCTGTCATTGTAGATATGGTCAATCCAGGTTTCATCAGAGACCCTGAAGGAATTGTAAAGAATTTCCCAGTTTTTTTGTTTTGTTTTTGAAATTCCTTTTTATAGTGGGTTTGAGCTGATTCTCGCTGCCATGTTTATGCCAGTCTAGACACACTTGATTCTCTTACGGAGACATATCAATACATAGGTTTTAAGATTCTTACTAGTCAGATATATTCCTCTGCGGGAAATATGGGGTTTTGAGTCCCTTTCACTGAAAAAGGTGTAGGTGTTGTCTATTCCATAGGTGGTTTTTGGAACGGTACCTGTGCTTATATCAAACTCTGGTTTTATGCATCACCCCACCTCTCCTTTCCCCTTAAGCAGGCCTAAGAGTGTTTTCTAAATGTGAGACACTGTTCTCTTTCCTAACTCAGTTCAAGTGTAGCCATGTTTACAGGATCTTCATAAGTGATATCTTATGATAAGTTTCTTTTTCTCTGTGACTTATTTCACTTAGAATCATCGTACATGAATCCACCCAATTTGCTGCTACTGGTCTTATGACATTGATTTCATGGCTGAGGGATATTCCATCGTACGTAAGTACCACAATTTTTTGAACCATTTTTATATTTCCTGGTATATTTAAGGTGTACCCAAGTTGAGGTCCTTGTAAGCAGTGCAGCCCTAAATTTTGGGGTGGCTCTGTCTTATTGATTTTCAGTTTTCCCAAGTTATATTCCCTAGACTGGAAGTGCCCTTGGCTCTGTAGCTCTGTTCTTTACTTGTTTTAGGGAACACAATGCACTCCTCCAGAGAGGCAGCTGGCAAATTACATGCCGCCCATCAGCATAACAAGGCTCCCTGTTCTCCAGGACCTGTCTTGCCTTTCTGGTTTTTACACATTTTGTGGATGTCCCTTTTGACCGTTGAGAAGTGATACTTCTTTGTAGTGCAGGTTTGCATTGTCCACTTGCTTGCTTGGCCAAAAAGGGCATATGCGTTTTCTCCTGAATATATTCAGGAGAAAACGCGTACGCCCTTTTTGGCCAAGTGCATCATTGTCGAAGTTGTGCCCCTCTTCCTGTGCTTTAAAGGGGATTCCAACGTACGTCGTGAAATCTGTTTCCTGCTATTCTGCCTCGCTTTCAAGTCCGCCTCGTTGCCTTCCCTCAACAGATTTTTGGACGATAGTTGTCCTGTATTACTCGGCCAGTTTGTGAATTGCTGTGCCCCTGATCTCCATTTTTCAACTCGTTTTTGGTGAGCTGACCGCAAGTCCGAAATTTTGCTTCAGGACCTATACTGATTCCCGGAGGGTGGCTGAGACTTTGGTTAATTCTTCTTCCTGCCGGGAAATTACAGTGATATGTGCCCGTCCAAATGCCTAACAGCTACTCTCTCATTGGTTCTCCCTCTTCCCTTTCATCCTCTGCCAAATTGGCAACCTGTGCGAACCAGGAGGTTAAAGGGGCTGTCTCTCCAAGTTGGGAGGTTGATAGTGAAGCAGATGGAAAGTCAAACCGGAGCACCAGGAGAGGGACTATTCGTTGAGTTTTAGAAACCTTTCGTATTCACAGTGTGTCCGTTCTCTAGGTTTCCCGTACATGTTATAACTGTAGTAATATTCCCTTCAACCTGGAGAGCTGGGACCCATGGAATGGGTGCCAGGCATTATTGCTTTAAAGGGTCTGCATTTGCTCACCCAATCTCACCAATCCTCTCAGTCCCAAGTGTCCAGCCTTATGCCACATCCAGCTGTCGTTGTAGATAGGGTGATTCCAGGTTTCATCAGAGACCCTGAAGGAATTTTAAAGAATTTCCCAGTTTTTATGTTTTGTTTTTGAAATTCCTTTTTATAGTGGGTTTGAGCTGATTCTCGCTGCCATGTTTATGCCAGTCTAGACACACTTGATTCCCTTACGGAGACATATCAATACATAGGTTTTAAGATTCTTACTAGTCAGATATATTCCTCTGCGGGAAATATGGAGTTTTGAGTCCCTTTCACTGAGGAAGGTGTAGGTCTTGTCTGTTCCATACTTGGTTTTTGGAACGGTACCTGTGCTTAGATCAAACTCTGGTTTTATGCATCACCCCACCTCTCCTTCCCCATTAAGCAGGCATAAGAGTGTTTTCTAAATGTGAGACACTGTTCTCTTTCCTAACTCAGTTCAAGTGTAGCCATGTTTACAGGATCTTCATAAGTGATATCTTATGATAAGTTTCTTTTTCTCTGTGACTTATTTCACTTAGAATCATCGTACCTGAATCCACCCATTTTGCTGCTACTGGTCTTATGACATTGATTTCATGGCTGAGGGATATTCCATCGTACGTAAGTACCACAATTTTTTGAACCATTTTTATATTTCCTGGGATATTTAAGGTGTACCCAAGTTGAGGTCCTTGTAAGCAGTGCAGCCCTAAATTTTGGGGTGGCTCTGTCTTATTGATTTTCAGTTTTCCCAAGGTATATTCCCTAGACTGGAAGTGCCCTTGGCTCTGTAGCTCTGTTCTTTACTTGTTTTAGGGAACACAATGCACTCCTCCAGAGAGGCAGCTGGCAATTTACATCCCGCCCAACAGCATAACAAGGCTCCCTGTTCTCCGGGGCCTGTCTTCCCTTTCTGGTTTTTACACATTTCGTGGTTGTCACTTTGGACTGGTGGGAAGTGATACTTCTTTGTAGTGCAGATTTGCATTGCCCGCTTGCTTGCTTGGCCAAAAAGGGCGTATGCCTTTTCTCCTGAATATATTCAGGAGAAAACGCATACGCCCTTTTTGGCCAAGTGAATCATTGTCGAAGTTGTGCCCCTCTTCCTGTGCTTTAAAGGCGATTCCAACGTACCTCTTGAAATCTGTTTCCTGCTATTCTGCCTCGCTTTCAAGTCCGCCTCGTTGCCTTCCCTCAACAGATTTTTGGACGATAGTTGTCCTTTCTTACTCGGCCAGTTTGTGAATTGCTGGGCCCCTGAGCTCCATTTTTCAACTCGTTT